>NC_133101.1:48483898-48683898 GCF_022965805.1 Primulina eburnea | reverse complement strand
GAGCCGATGGACACGTGGGAGTTCGGACGTTCCGAAGTGGGTTCGGTGGATCCGAACATAGCCTATAAATAGTGCTCGGATTTCCTCATTTTGTATTGTCAATTCTTGAAGTTGTGTCTCATTTTGAGAGGTTTGGAAGGTTTCTAGGGTTAGTTTGTCGGTCGAGCGTTAGACAAGAGCTGCCAGGATTAGTAGCGTAGTGACGCCTGAGTTACGAGGCAATCGACATCAAAGGGCTGTCGACGGACGAAGGTAAACCCTAAACCTTTGGTAGTACTGGTTTTGCTAGTCGAGCATGGTAGTATTGTTCATTGGGTATGCTTTTGATGCGTAGGCTTGTTCTAGACCTGATTAGCGGTGTTGCGTAAGGCTAGGCTTGCTGTAATAGAGGTACGAAAGTACTATCCGAGATATCCTGGTCGAGTATACATCCTTATATGTGTTGCATGATTATGTGGTGCATTGATATATGTCATATGATGCATGCTATTATGTCACGTTTTATGATGCATGTTGCATTTCATGTTGAGCCGTATCTCCTTCGAGATAGCCTTTACTGTTGAGCTGTATCTCTTTCGAGATAAGCTATATCTTGTGGGGCCGCTCAGCCCTGTCTTGTGTTGTGGACGCATGGACACCGAGAGTACACAGTGGCCGACGGGTCCGGAGGGCTTCGGTGATCCGGGACATTTTAGGTCCACGTCTGTTCTTGTAGTGGATGCAGTGACCCAGAGGAGTACCGCGCGGCACTATCCACTTGGCGCCTCTAGACTGAGCATTTTGAGATCCTTTGTGACTCCTATTTTCTTGACTACCCTGGTATCATATCATAGCATGTGCATCTCATATAGGTTTGTATACTCATGCTTTTGTACTGGGCGTTCTTATCGCTCACATCCTCGGTTTTGTTTATCTTGGACACCCCATTCCCACGGGGCAGGCCTCAGGTTGGACAGCTCAGGAGGAGGAGGAGGAGGACGTTGAGTAGATGGTTGGTTTAGTTCTTCGATATCTTTTTGATTCGATATGGTTGTACCGATTATATTTTGAGTTGTTCTGATTTCGATTGGGTTGTATAACTATTGTCTTCGGCCATTTTTCCGCTATTATCTCTGATTATTATTAATTAAGTTAATTGCATGCTTAGTTCTTGATTAGTAGTTGATTCTGGAACGGGTCACTACACTTGCTTTGAAACATCCTCTACGCAAAAATGATGACATTATTTATGTTTACGTATGCAGTATGTTTATGAAAGTTTGAGTTATGGCACGTCGAAGTATGTATGTACGTATGTTCAAGTTTTAATGCGCAAGTTCAAGTTTCAAATTATGTATGTCCTATTTTAAAGTTGCATGCGACCTTATTATGTAGTACTCGTTATTCCAGTTTATACGTGTTGGGTCTATAGACTCACTAGACTTGATCGATGCAGGTGACTATGTTGAGGAGACAGGAGGTGATGACCAAGGGGCAGGCTTGGGCTGAGTGGCAGGCTAAACCCGAGGACCGCAAGTTTATGTTTATGCAAATTTTTAAAATACTCTGATGTTTTGATTTGAACGTGAGACGTTTTGAGACAGTTTATTTTAGCAAAATTTTATTGGTGACGGATGATGGTGACATTTATTTTTATGAATGTTGAGTGACGACCGTATGAATGTTTTTATTTAAGAAAATTTTTAATTCTTCCGCAAATTTTAAGTAGTGTAGAATACGGTTCGTTACAGTTGGTATCAGAGCGGTGTTCTTGTAAAGGGTTACGCCTACTGCCAGTCGCAAGAAGCTCTCGAAGTCACACCTCAAGTCTGTAAGTTTTAAAGTTTTGAGTTACGCTATGTACTATGCATTAGATCATGATTTCAGCATGTTTATGTTTTAAAGTTCAAATTTTGTGCATCTTATGATATTGGTATTATATTCATGCATGTTGGGTTTACGTGTTGGGTAATTGTTGGAACAGTATGCCTCCTAGACGTATGGTTAACCAGGAAGATAGGACTGAGGACAGGGAGCACCGAGAGGAGGAAAGAGCCAATCCTCCACCTCCACCACCACCTCCAGATATGCAGGCGCAGATGCTTGCAGGCATGACGCAGTTCTTCGCGCAGTTTGCGAGGAACCAGACTGCTGTAGGCCCCGAGGAGAGGCCTAGACCTGAGGCGGTATATGAGAGGTTCCGGAGGATGAGTCCGAAGGAGTTTGCGGGTACCACTGACCCGATGATAGCTGAAGGGTGGATCAAGTCCATCGAAGTGATTTTCGACTTTATGGAGCTGGCAGATGCTGATAGGGTACGTTGTGCCATTTTCTTATTAACTGGAGACGCCAGACTATGGTGGGAGAGTGCGTCAGTGGCAGTCAATTTACAGGTGCTGCCTTGGAATGGTTTTAAAGAGGTTTTCTACTCCAAGTACTTCACTGAGGAAGTACGAACCCGACTCACCAACGAGTTCATGACGCTGCGGCAAGGAGATAGTAGCGTGGCAGAGTTTGTGAGAAAGTTTGAGAGGGGGTGTCACTTCGTGCCCCTCATTGCGAATGATGCCCAAGCAAAGTTGAGGCATTTTCTGAATGGTCTGCGGCCGATCCTACGCCGTGACGTGAGAGTAGCTGGTCCCACTTCTTATGCAGTCGCCGTATCTAGAGCATTGGCGGCAGAGCAGGACCAGCGAGATATTGAGGCAGATAGGCAGGGCAAGAGGCCCTACCAGGCTCCACCGCAGCAGCAGAATCAGAGGCCTCAGTTTAAGAGGCCGTTTCAGGGACCGCCAGCGAAGAAGCCATATCATGGACCGCCTAAGGGCAAGGGTCCAGTTCAGCAGCAAGGGGCGCCTCAGAAGCCCGTTGCCTTCCCCGTGTGTCCTAAATGCAATCGTCAGCACCCGGGACAGTGCTTGTATGGATCAGGCAGGTGCTTCAAGTGTGGAGCTACAGATCATATGCTGAAGGAGTGCCCACAGTGGAAGCAACCAACCCAGGGCAGAGTATTTGCCATGCATGCACAGGAGGCGGACCCAGACACCACCCTACTGACTGGTAAACTTTTCTACCTAAGCTCGGTATTATATTGTCTTGCATGTGGAATTTTTTCTTCTTGGGATTATTAGCGTGCTATTAATACTTTGGGTACCTAAGGTTATTGAGTTCTATTGTGCTTAAGGTTTATGGTATAAATTTTGAGATATAAGTTAGTTTGTGTTGTGCTAACGCGTCTCAGGAAACATTTTCATTAAGAGACTATCCACAACCGCGTTGATAGACTCAGGAGCCACTCACTCCTTCATATCAGAGACGTTTGCCAATCATTTAGACCTCAAGTCCATTGGCCTAGACGTGAATTTTTCGGTAGTAGTCCCATCAGGGGAAGAGCTGTTAGCTACCAGTGTGGTCAGAGATATCGACCTAGAACTGCATGGCCACCTAGTGTATGCAGATTTAATCATATTGCCGATGCCAGAATTCGACATTATCTTGGGCATGGACTGGCTGACTAAGAATAGAGTTCTGATAGATTTTCAGAAGAGGTCAGTTTTAGTTAGACCGCCGGGCATGGAGCAGTTTCTTTTTGAGCCAGCCAGATGGAGAAGCTTTCCTCGCATGATTTCCTGCATGCAGGCGAGGAGTTTGATCTCCAAGGGATGTCAGGCCTTTTTGGCTAGTATTATTTCAGCGCCTGACGTGCCCACTCCTTCTATTTCAGAAGTGCCAGTAGTCAGCGAATTTCCAGACGTCTTTCCTGATGACGTCACCGGCCTTCCACCAGAGAGAGAGGTGGAATTTGCAATCGATCTCGTGCCAGGCACAGCGCCAATCTCTAAGGCGCCATACAGGTTAGCTCCAGCTGAGATGTTAGAGCTCAAGCAGCAGATTCAAGAGCTCCTCGACAAAGGCTTTATCCGCCCCAGTTTCTCACCGTGGGGCGCACCAGTGCTCTTTGTGAAGAAGAAGGATGGGAGCATGAGGTTGTGCATCGATTACCGTGAACTAAACAAGGTAACGATCAAGAACAAATACCCGTTGCCTAGAATCGAATACTTGTTCGATCAGTTGCAGGGAGCTACCGTGTTCTCTAAGATAGATCTTCGATCAGGGTATCATCAGCTGAAAGTTAAGGATGCAGATGTTCATAAGACAGCTTTCAGGACCAGATACGGGCATTACGAGTTCATAGTAATGCCGTTTGGATTGACCAATGCTCCAGCAATTTTCATGGATCTCATGAACCAAGTATTTCAGCCGTTCCTCGACCAATTCGTCATAGTATTCATTGACGATATTCTAATATACTCGAAGAGCCATGAAGAGCACAACCAGCACTTGAGGACAGTATTACAGACATTGCAGAGTCGCAAGTTATTTGCGAAGTTCAGTAAGTGTGAATTTTGGCTGCAGAAAGTTGCATTTTTGGGGCATATAGTATCCAGCAGCGGTATTGAGGTGGACCCATCGAAGGTGGCAGCCGTTAAAGGATGGGTTGAGCCAAAGAACGCATCTGAAATCCGCAGCTTTTTGGGTTTAGCAGGCTATTACCGTAAGTTTATTAAGGGATTTTCGTCCATAGCAGTGCCGCTCACCTCACTAACCAAGAAAAATGCAAAGTTTGTGTGGAGCAAGGAATGCCAGAAGAGCTTCGACACCTTGAAGCAAGCTCTTATTTCAGCGCAAGTGCTAGCCATGCCGACAGGGCAAGGCGAGTTTGTGCTTTATACCGATGCATCTAAGCTCGGATTAGGCGCAGTGTTGATGCAGCAAGGTCGGGTCATAGCTTATGCTTCCAGACAGTTAAAGGTGCATGAGAAGAACTACCCGACTCACGATTTGGAATTAGCCGCCGTTGTCTTTGCATTGAAAATTTGGAGACACTACCTATACGGCGAGAAATGCCAGATTTTCACCGACCACAAGAGTCTCAAATATTTCTTCACGCAGAAAGAGTTGAATATGAGACAGAGACGGTGGTTAGAACTTGTGAAAGATTACGACTGCGAGATTAGCTACCATCCGGGAAAAGCTAATGTTGTCGCAGACGCCTTGAGCAGAAAAGTGGCAGTGGTAGCTCAGTTGACAGCTCAGAGACCCCTTCAATCTGAGATTCAGAAGTTTGGTCTAGAGATTTATCGTGATGGCAAGGCTCCTAGGCTGTCTAATCTGACAGTCAAATCTGATTTGCTAGACCGAATCCGAGCAGGTCAGCCTTCAGATGAGCAGTTACAGAAATGGAGACTGAAAGACGAAGCCAAGGGCAGTGTGCTGTACACCGTTTCGGACGGCATTGTGAGATACAGAGGTAGAATGTGGGTGCCTAGTGTTGGTTCGATCAGACAGGATATTTTGACAGAGGCACACGCATCTCCGTATTCCATTCACCCAGGAGGCACCAAGATGTACAAAGATCTTCAGTTATTGTATTGGTGGCCAGGGATGAAGCGAGACATCCGTAGGTTCGTATCAGAATGTCTCACTTGTCAGCAAGTAAAAGCTGAACATCAGAGGCCAGCAGGATTGGTTAAGCCACTACCCATTCCCGAGTGGAAGTGGGAGAACATTACTATGGATTTTGTGGTTGGATTACCGAGATCAGTCAGAGGATCGAACTCCATTTGGGTTATAGTGGACCGACTCACTAAGTCAGCGCATTTTCTGCCAGTGAAGACGACTTTCTCCATGACGCAGTATGCGGATCTTTATATCCAGGAGATCGTCCGGTTGCATGGTTTCCCAGCCTCTATTGTGTCCGATAGGGACCCGAGGTTTACATCGTCCTTCTGGAAGAGCTTACATGCAGCTATGGGGACAAAGTTGCTTTTTAGTACAGCTTTTCACCCGCAGACAGATGGCCAGTCTGAGCGAGTGATTCAGATTTTAGAGGATTTGCTAAGGGCATGCATGATTGACTTCCAAGGAAATTGGGAGTCTAGACTACCTCTAGTGGAGTTCACATACAACAACAGTTTCCAAGCATCTATTGGTATGGCTCCCTACGAGGCATTGTATGGGAGGAAGTGCAGATCACCAGTTCATTGGGATGAAGTTGGTGAGAGGACAGAACTTGGCCCAGAAATAGTTCAGCAGACTGCAGATGTGGTGGTCAAAATTCGTGATAGAATGAAGACCGCCCAGAGCCGTCAGAAGAGCTATGCAGATAAAAGAAGGAGAGATCTCGAGTTTGACGTAGGAGATCACGTTTTTATCAAGATAGCACCTATGAAGGGTGTTATGAGATTTGGAAAGAGAGGCAAGTTGAGTCCGAGGTTTATTGGACCGTTTGAGATCTTGGACAGAGTTGGGACGCTAGCGTATCGTGTAGCCCTTCCGCCGAATCTGGCCGGGGTGCACAACGTGTTCCATGTCTCGATGCTGAGAAAATATTTGGCTAATCCTTCTCATGTTCTGAGTTATGAGCCGCTGCAGTTGACTCCAGACCTGTCTTATGAGGAGAAACCAGTCCAAATCCTAGACAGACAGGAGCGCAGACTTCGGAACAAGACGACTAAGTTGGTCAAAGTTCAATGGCTGAATCAATCGGTGGAAGAAGCCACTTGGGAGTCAGAGGCCGACATGAGACTTCGCTACCCGGAGTTATTCGGTAAGACTTAATTTCGAGGACGAAATTTTTATAAGTGGGGGAGGAACTGTAGTGCCCAAATTTAATACACGTATAACCCATGCATTCATTTAATTATTAAATCATTTAAATTAATATTAAATGAGTTTCGGCGATGCATGATTTATTTAAATGTATTATTTTAAATTAATTATGTTTATGCGATGCACGTTAAAACGTTTTTCGAGTTTCATGTTTCAGGCGATTACTCGAGGCGGGATCGAGGAATGGACCGGTGACGATTTTTGGTACTTTAAAATGTGGTATTTTAATTTTTAGTCAAGAATGGGGCGTTTTAAATAAATTATTTAGTTGTTAGTATTTTAAAGCCTAATTTAATTAGTAGGTAATTTTTGTGATTTTAAACTTTTAGAGATACGACACTTGTGCATTTTATTTTAAATTAGGAGATTTTGTTAAAGTTAGAGGTGTGTTAGTATTTTAATTAGTTGTTAATTACTAATTAAGAAATTTATTTCCTAATTAAACTTCCCTAATCCCCTCCCCACTACCCAAACTCACGCACACACTTACTTTCTCACACACACTCACGTACAAACACACACACAATTACTTCACAAGCAAATTTTCAGATTTTAATATTTTGTGAGGAGAATTCTTAGGGTTCTTAGGGAGAGAAGCAGCCGCCCCTTCTCCAAAATATTTCCAGCAACTTTTCGTATATTTTATCACAAGATTTTAGCGCCACGTTCATCCCGGTTCAACCCTCACGCCATCTCCGCTTCGACATCGCCGTTACGGTATCTCAAATCATATAAAGGCACGTATAATCTGTTCTTGCTGTGTCGATCAAGTCATATACTGTATTGCGTTGTTTTTATGCGTAAAAGTTATGTATGATGATAGTATTTTGAGCGGATCACGAATCGGATCAATTTCGAAGGAAAATTTTTAGATCTAAAACTCGTTTTTCTGTTCATGTCAAAACTGCGATTTTTCTGTTCATATTTTGGGAAAACTTTCAACGGCAAAAACGTAGAACTCTTCGATACCTTCGAATTGATATATGATTCGAAATTTTTGGACGAAAAAATGAGTGAGTTATGATATTTTCCGTGCGACTGCGCAAACTGGAATTTTCAGAAAATTATGTTATTGATACGTTTCTTGAAGTTTATTGTTGCAGGCTTCGTTGGGGATCGACGGGTGTTTGTTGCTGCGAATAAGTATATTGGTAAAGATGTTTGGAGTATTTTTGAGGCTTTGTTTCATGTCGTTAGGCACCACGTTGAATTAAGCGTCGTAGGAGGAGAAATTGATATCAAATCCGTTTTGTGTCGTTGGTTGTGAATTGTTACGCTTGGGGTTGATTTTAATGTTCACTCAGGTTTGGCATATTGTTATGGTGTTCTATGAATGTCTTGAGGAGTAGTTTTGTAGCCATTGAAGTTGATTAGGGAGAAGAATTTTAGTTGACAGATTTTCACGCAGGTTTCAGCGTTCAGTAGCTATACGGACCCAGGGACGGACCCTGACACGGGGTCCGTGTCTTTGCTTTCCCCTTGGTGCGTCTATACAGTAGGTACACGGACCTGGTTCCGGATCCTTACACGGGGTCCGTGCCCCGTCCCTTCCCGAGTACTCCTATCACAGTATGTACACGGACCCTCACCCGGACCCTCACACGGGGTCCGTGTCTTCGAGTTTCAGTCGATGTCCTCTTCCAGAGCCTACACGGACCCCCATCCGGACCCAAGCACGGGGTCCGTGCCTCCTTCATTTTTTTGACATGTACTTTACAGTAGGTAGACGGACCCGTACACGGACCCGGGCTAGGGATCCGTGTACACACTGTTTGGGAAAAATATATTTTTGGTACTTTTAAGTTCGAAGTTATGGCTTAGTGCAAGGATTTTTAAGGTCATGTCATGGATAATTATAGAAGGTCCTAAGGTATGATCGAGCTTGAGAGTAAGTATGATTTCTACGTCTAAGTTTTGCATGTTAAACCTTTGAATTCATGTTAGTACATTGCAGCAGCTACCCCGGTCGAAGTCCAACGAATCCCTCAACGCCAAGTAAGTATGTTGACGTGCAAAGGAAATATGTTTAAGTTTTTGAGGTATGCTAAATGTCTTGTGACCATATTATGTAGGATTGGAAAGCGTTAAATTATGAACGGGGACCAATCCGCCAGTTAAATTATGAACGGGTTAGATCGTGGTTGTGAAGCGTTAAATTATGAACGTGGATCAACTGGCCTGTTAAATTATGAACAGGGATCTTATGTATGTGACAGTGGATACGTCCCTGTCAGCCCAGTACTGTGGTGTGTCTGATCAGGCGTCTATTATGTATGGGTCACTTGCTTTGAAACATCCTCTACGCAAAAATGATGACGTTATTTATGTTTACGTATGCAGTATGTTTATGAAAGTTTGAGTTATGGCACGTCGAAGTATGTATGTACGTATGTTCAAGTTTTAATGCGCAAGTTCAAGTTTCAAATTATGTATGTCCTATTTTAAAGTTGCATGCGACCTTATTATGTAGTACTCGTTATTCCAGTTTATACGTGTTTGGTCTATAGACTCACTAGACTTGATCGATGCAGGTGACTATGTTGAGGAGACAGGAGGTGATGACCAAGGGGCAGGCTTGGGCTGAGTGGCAGGCTAAACCCGAGGACCGCAAGTTTATGTTTATGCAAATTTTTAAAATACTCTGATGTTTTGATTTGAACGTGAGACGTTTTGAGACAGTTTATTTTAGCAAAATTTTATTGGTGACGGATGATGGTGACATTTATTTTTATGAATGTTGAGTGACGACCGTATGAATGTTTTTATTTAAGAAAATTTTTAATTCTTCCGCAAATTTTAAGTAGTGTAGAATACGGTTCGTTACAGAAAAACCAAGGTTTCTAAGAACCCTTGCAGCCGCCCCTTCCCTCTCCATCGTCCAGCAAACTTTCGTGTGTTTTCTTCAAAGATTTTAGCGCCACGTTCGTCCCGGATCAATCCTCGCTCCATCTCCGCTTCGGTATCATCGTTACTGTATTTTAAATATCAAAGGCACGTATATTCTGTTATTTCTACATCGATCTCGTCATATTATGTGTCGTGTTATTTTTAGGCATAAAATTTTATGTATGAAGTTCGTCGTTTGACCAGAAAATGGTTTGGATCAGTTTTGAGAAAATTTTAGATCTGAAAACTCGTTTTTACTTTCTTTTCAAATACTGCGATTTTTCGGTCGTGAATTTGAGAAAACTTTCAACATTAAAATTGTATAACTTTTTGATATCTTCGATTTGATATAAAATTCGAAATATTTGGATAAAATTTGAGTGAGTTATGACTGTTTTCGTGTGACTGCTCAAACTGCATTTCCTGAAAATTATGTAAGTGATATGTTTTTGAAGTTATTTGTTGCAGGCTTTGTTGAGCATCGCCGGGCTTGTGTTACTGCATTTAGATATGTTATGGGATGTATTTAGGTGTTATTTCGTGGTTCGTTTGTGTAACGTCCGAAAAAAACCAGTTCACGTAAACCACATGCATGCAAAAATATTTTAATTGCTTAATTGTTTATTTAATTGCTTTTAAATGCTAGCATGATGTTTACTATATGATTAAATATAGGATTGTATGATTAAATGATTATGTGACATGTTTTCATGAAATTAAGGATTTTTACCCGAATATTCGATAATAGGCAGGGAAAAAGAGACCTGAGACGATCAAGACAAGAATAAGTATTTTTATTTAAATTGTGGCAAGGCTTCCTAATATGATTAAAAATGATTTAATTTTTCTAAAAATGTTAGAGTTCGAATTATTTTACGAATCGAGCTCGATTTTTCCCGGGAAGCCGGTTTTGGGCAAACAAGGAGTTTTAAAAAATCAAAAATAATATTTTATGGAAACTAATCTATAAACTTTTATTATTTAATTAATTAATTTTTATTGGGCTCAATTTAATTAATTTAAATAGGCCCAATTACCCTTAATCATGCAAGCCCAAACCAAAGCCCATTTAACTTGTTAATTAATTATAAATAAGTGATTTAGGTTTTGAAAACACCAAAAGTCTTGCACCAAAAAGCCGTGAATCCTCCACTTGCACACACAATAATTTTCGAAAAAAAATTAGGGAGAAGAAAGGCTTGTGTTCTTCGTCGTCCGGTCGTCCAACATCGCGCCCTCGCCAACGATCGAATAATCGAGCGTTATAAACGCAAAGGCACGTTTCCTAAACTCTTTTAACATCATACAAATCATAATATGCTTGATTTAATTTTTTATGCATGAAAAATATGTGGGTTCGATTATTTTACGGTATGATACTGTATTTTTAACGTTTTTACGATTTTACGCTCGTTTTAAAAGAATCGTTATGAACCCAACGGAGATGATGCCAATACATGATAAAATATGATTAATTATGATCAAAACATGATAAATTGATAAATAAAACGAGCTAGAACAATGGGAAAGAAAACAGAAAGAAGGGCCAAGAGTTTTCTTTGTAGGCTTGTGTGCATGTGTGGATCAAGTTGTTCGGTGGCTATGCATGGGTTGAAGGGGCTCGTCCAGGGTTAGGGGTGGCCTTGTTATAGGGTCAGGAATGCTAGGACCCATCGTGCAGAGGCTTCGAGGAGTCCCATGGAGAAGGGACTCCTCGCGCGCGCTGTGAAGATGACAGCAGCCAAGGGGCTCGCTGCAGGGGCTAGGTGGCTCAGGGTAGGTCCATCAGGGTCCTATGATGATGGTCAGGGGTCGGGCTAGGGGCTGGAGTGGTAGGCTCGCTGCTGGTTGAACCAAAACGTGATGAAGCGCAGGGGAAGCAAAGCTCGCAGGTTCTGGTTTTGCCGAGAATTTTAGGGGGGTTGCTCGGTTAGGGGCTTGGCTAGGTGGTCTGGACGGTGGCCAAGAGTGATCCGGGGATGGTTAGGAAGGGCTGGGATCGGTGGGGGCCTGGGTAGAAGCCTCCACGCAAAGATGGAAGCAGCGGTGGGACGAGAAGCTTTAGCGCGCAGGTTTTGTATGTTGGATCCCGGTTTTCTACGCGCTCAAACGCAGCGGAAGTTAAAATTTTTATTTTATTTTGACAATCAAAATATGTTTTGCTTTGGACGCTCGTATGGTTTTTACAATAAACATTCATAGGATGTCAGAAAAATTATACCTTTGTAAATTAATCACGTGGCTCCAACTAATCCGGTATAAACGGATTAGCTCTTGATGAATCCCTACGAACTTTCTTCTATGAAATCCTTTCTTTCATTCTAATCAGGTCCACGACTGAATTGTATGATCCTTTTCCAAATTGCACTAGAAATATTGGAAGATATTTTTCATTGAGATGAAACACTAAAACCCGGCACAACCTCAAACAATTTGAGTGGCCAAATTTTTCTTGTTTTGAGAATGGATTTTTCGAGAGATGCTTGGAGGAATTGGAAGAGCCGAAAAGTTGTTCTCCTTTTATTCCTTGAAACTCACGAATCCTATCTCAATCTTTTTGAGAATAATGAAATCTTAATCCTTTTAATTATCATTTGCTTAATTAATTAAATTAATTAAGTAAACTAAATATTTGGAGGATTATGGTTGTGATTCTCAAAATCTCACAATCAAAATTAGCGGAGGCTATGATTTTAGGTCAAAATTTTTAAAATAAAAATTCCATGACCTAATTACTATAATTAACATTAATGGGCTTGATCAATTAATTGGGCTAGTCCAACTAGTTTAATTAATTAATTAAAGTCCATTAAAACTTTAATTATTTAGTATGTTGGACTTATACTCCTACAAGCCCATTAAACATACTTCCCACTATATTTAATTTAATTTTTAATAAACTCAACTTTTGAGTTTAATAAATTATATCGATTATAAATTCAACATTTGAATTTAATATTTAAATTATAAATTTAACTACTTGAATTTATCACCTCCAAATTTCATAAATTCAACTTCTTGAATTTATTATCTCATAAATTCAACTCCTTGAATTTATTTTCTCAAAATTTAATTATCATAAATTCAAGTCTTTGAATTTACTATATCATAATATAAATTCAACTCCTTGAATTTATTCTCTCAACGGGAACAAACGATCAAGTGCTTGTGTGACACTCAATGGTTCAGGGATACAGCTAGCCGTGGGTTCACAACTCTTTGTGATTCAGGACATAATCTTTATTCGGGCTTACCCTAGTTAGCCCCATTCTTTTCATCAACACCTTGATCAAGAATGTCAGAACTCATTTCTGATAGCACCCATCGGATCATGGTAAGAGCGTCTAGTAGCATCGCCCCATGATCCCCTAGGTATCACTGATAGTGCCTGCAAGAACCAGTAGATTATGATTAACGTACAGTACGGTCCCTTCATCTCATATATCCCGATCGAATCTGCAACCATTGGTTCATCGAGGGTTGCATATTAATTCGATAACAATGTGATAACTTTAATAGTGGCATCGCGTGTACTATTGGAGAACTCCTTCTCCAACGTACATCTCATACTCTGGCCAGAGATTCTATGCACTATTATTACATCAGATCACATAGGATATCCACACCCGCAGGTGAGCGGTGAATCCTCGACTACAATGCACTGGCTCCTATATGTGTCGCAACTGTACCCTACCTCGCCACCTGATGACTCTCCTGGAGCCGGTAAACGAGTCAAAGCACAGCCCTAGCATATAGAGCCTCAGTGTTGTCCCGGGTCGTAAGGACTAATGGTGTAAAAACATAACCACAGACTTATCCTCTCGATGAATGATAACCACTTGGAAAGTCCGAGTGAGGGTTGTTCGGTATAATCATCATATGACTACCCATCTGCATGTTTGGACATCTCCATGCCCATACCAAGAAACGCAGTACAAAACATCACAGATGCTAGTCTCGAGCTCAAGCGACCTTTATCCATGTTTTAGGCGGCTGAATCGACTAGGAACGAATTTAGAATATGTAGTGCTTACAAATGAGTTTCAACATCGAATTACGATTCATTTGTATTAAAGCATAATCAAGGACTTTATCTATGCTGATTGCATGGGTATACAGATAAAGTATAACAAGACCATAAAAAGTTAAATTATATTAAAAAATAAAGATTGTTTATTTCACTTGAGTCAATAAATCCCTAGCCAACCGTTGGCTTGCATGGCATCTACTCTAACATTGTACTTGGCATCAGGTGGTTCGCTGCAGGGGTTTAAGGGACTGGGATGGTCTGGGCAGGGTCTTGGCGTGGTCCAGGGTTGGTTAGGGTCGGCTGGGCTCGATGGTGGCTCGGCTGGAGGTGTCCTAGGTTGGCTAAGAGTCCTAGAAGTACATGAGTCTCATGCACATACACATACAGATTTTGGGTTCGGTTTCAGTAGGCTTTATCGCGGGACAGGGCCTGGTTCTATGGGCTGGTCTTGGTCAGGAGGGTGCCTATGTGGGTTGGCTAGGGTTCGGCTCGAGGTGGCTCGGGCGTGGCTCGAGTAAATTGGGAGATGGCTCGGGTTGATCGGTTAAAGGTCAATTTCGAAAATTAAACAACTAAAATTGAATCCATGTGTCCACGGGGGTGGCTCATGACTTGGAAGGGTATAATAAATACTAAAAATGTTATGTTTAAAATTTGAGATCAAAATAACGAGTTTTGGATTTATTCGGAATTTAATCGTTGAACGAAACACTAATTAACAAATTAATTGAAAAGCCTAGTTTTAAGCTTTATAAAATTATGAAATTTTAGATTTAAGCTTAAATAAATATTAAAAGCCTAATTTTTCAATTTTGGAATTTTATATTAAGGTTTGGTTTAATTCGAGATTAAAACGCGTTAATATGTCTTATTTAAAGATTAATTTAAAAGTCATCGATTTAAGTCAAATAAAAATATGAGAAAATTCATGTAAGCTTAAATAATTATTTAGAATAATCCTATGTCATTAAATGTTAGAAAAAGATAAATTCGAGAATTTTTACGTCCAGGGGCAAAACAGTCTTTTTACACTTAGGAAAATAATAAAACGATTGGCAGCATCCCGAAGGATCATTATGCATGTAAAATGATATTTTATGGTTTATTATGATAATTTTGATGATAATATGTATTTTTATGATTTATGGTAAAGTTGTGCAATTTTTACTGTCTAAATGTTATTTTTGGAAAGCTGTCTTATTATATGATTCTTGTTAAAGAAAATGAAAAATATTTTGAGGGATGTGAATTGACTGTGACAAAAGATATGATTTATGATATATGATTTTTGTGGGGATGACGTGAGGGGAAAAGGCCCCAGAGGGAACCCATATACGGGCCAAGGCCCCAGAGGGACCCTGTCTATGGGAAAAGGCCCCCGAGGGAACCTCAACGATCGTATTTCTCACGGTGGAGCCTAGTGCACACCCCCATGGACCATGTGGAGCTAAAACTGCAGTCGACCAAATGATAAAAGCTAGTCACTTTCAATGATCAAACTTCACCCAAAATGATATATGATTGAAAGCTTATGATAAAAATGATTTTTATGATATATGATTTATGAGGATGATTAAAGCTATTTTTAAATGATTTTTAAAAAGATTTATTTATGCTCAAAGCTATTTTTTAAATGATTTTTAAAAGATTTATTTATGCTTAAAGTTTATTTTTAAATGATTTTACTATTTATGATTTAATTATGCTCCAATGATTTTTAAACTGGTTTATTTATGTCCAAAAGATTATTTTAAATAAAAATATAATTTTTAAATGCATGTGAATGTATATGTATTATTTGTTATCCATGTTTAGAACATGTTAAGTCTTTAGACTCAACAGGTTTGTATGATGCATGATTTGATGGTTTTTGCAGGCGGTGACGATTGAGTCGATCGAGTGCAGCAGTACACACCCGATGGCCTTTATGTTTCCGCACTAGCTAGATAGATTTATGATTTGAAGATTTATATTCATGATTTTTATTAGAGATTTTTTTTATGCTTAATTTTATTGTTAGCCGATTTTTTTAAAGGTCGATTTAGAAATTTTTGGTTAGTCGATGATTTAGGATTTTATTTCATGCACTTGAGTTTTAAATTGTCAAATTATTTTATTTAGAATTTATGATTTAAGATTTAAAAAAAATCAAAGTCGTTTCAGTTTGGGTCGGGATTGGCTTGGGGTGTAATAGAAGTCGTAGGAAGCGAAACGATACCGAATTACGGGTTATTGTTGTATTGAAGTTACTTGTCGATGTTTGGGAACGTTCGGGGTGTTTGTATGGGTTTGAATCAATGTAATAACATTCTAGGATGAGTCTTGAAGTGTTGGTTCATGGTCCTTAGGCTTGGATTGAAAGGGTGAATGAATACGTTAGTGAATTTTCATGAGTTTGCAAGTCCAGTGCCTACGCGGACCCCTTCCCGAACCCCTACACGGATTCCGTGTCCGTTTTCCTTCAAAAATACGAAATTTCAGTGCCTACCCGGACCCGTACACGGACCCCTACACGGGGTCCGTGTAAACCCTCTAAATAAAATTTAAATTTTTTTTAGGATTTGATCCGGGGTTCTATATCATGGTTTAGCACCATGGTTAAAATTTATTTATGTAAAAATATAGGATTTGTTTTGTGGTTTTATGTCATGATTTAGTGAGATGATTAAACGAGGTCAAGGCCGGAGCGAACTAGAATGTCATAAGCTACTTATTCACTTTGGTGGTGAGATCGAGTACCTATGTCCAAGACATGCAAGTCAAGTATTTAAATTCATGTTAGTATGTGCAGTAGCGGCCCCAAGTGAGATCCAACGAATCTCTCAACGCCAAGTAAGTATGTTGACGTGCAAAAGAAATATTTCAAGTTTTTGAGGTATGCTAAATGTCTTGTGACCAAATTATGAATGAGTTTGGAAGTCGGTGAACGTGGCCGAGGATCTCTCCACCACGTTAAATTATGAACGGGTTTAGATCAGGATTGGAAAGCGTTAAATTATGAACGGGGATCTCATATATGTGGCAGTGGATACGTCCTCTGTCAGCCCAGTACTGTGGTTTAGTCTGATCAGGCGAAATATGTTATGGGTCACTTGCTTTGAAAAATCCTCTACGCAAAATGATGAAGTTATGTATGTTTAATTATGCAAGCATGTTTAAGAAAAGTTTATGTTGAAGGCACGTCTAAGTATGTATGTACGTATGTTTAAGTTTTATTACGCAAGTTCAAAATTTAAGTACGCACGCCCTATTTTAAAGTTGCATGTGATTTTATTATGTACTACTCGTTACTTCCAGTTTATCGTGTTGAGTCTTTAGACTCGTTAGAATTGATCGATGTAGGTGAGGATGTTTATGAAGAGGCTGGAGGTGGGGACCAAGGAGCAGGTTTAGACTGAGCGGGAGGCTAACACGAGGACCGTCATGTTTTACGTTTTATGCAAACATTGAATACTTTTTCAAACTTTAACTTTCAAATCTTTTGTTGCAACAACTTGTGAGATGTACAGTTTGACTCTTTTAATTAATTTTGAAGGTTCACGTTTTCTTTAAGAAAATTTCAAATTTTTCCGCAAATTTTAATTAGCAAAAGTACGGTACGTTACAACCATAACATCCTAAGATGGGTCTTGAGGTGTAGGTTTACGGTACGTATGATCAAGTGAGTAGGATTAAGTCACAAGTGTAGAGAATTCCGTTGGTTCACAATTCCAGTAGATACACAGACCCAAAGCCGGACCTTTACACCGGGTCCGTGCCCTTGTTTCCTTCGAAATGCGAAATTACAGCTTCTACTCGGACCAGTACCCGAACTCTTACACAGGGGTCGTGTACTCCTAAAAAAATAAATATAATTTAAGGATTGTTTTGGGGTTTTATGTCATGATTTAGTACGGTGATTAAACGAGGTCGAGTCCCGAGAGATTTAGAATTTCGTAAGGAAATTTGTCAGTTTTAGGTGTGAGCATGACTATACGTCTAAGTTATGCAAGATAGGTATTCGAACTCATATTAGTATGTGTAGCAGTGGCCCAAGCGAGATCCAACGAATCCCTCAACGCCAAGTAAGTATGTTCGACGTGCAAAAGAAAATATTTTTATGTTTTTGAGGTATGCTAAATGTCTTGTGACCAAATTATGAACGGGTTTGGAAGTCGGCGAACATGGCTGAGGACCTCTCCACTCCGGTAAAGCATGACCGGGTTTAGATCAGGATTTGAAAGTGGTAAAACATGACCAAGGACCAATCCACCCGGTAAATCATGACTGGGGATCTCATGTATGTGGTAGTGGACTTTCCCTGTCAGCCCAGTACTGTGGTTTAGTCTGATCAGGCACATTTATGTATGGGTAACTTGCTTCAAAACATATCTCTACGCAAAATGATGTTACGTATGCTCAAGTATGTATGATGCAAGTATGTTTAAGAAAAGTTTTATGATGATGGCACTTCTACGTTTATGCTTTTACGTTCAAATTTCAAGTATGTTTATGCTATTACTGTCACACCCTAACTCTATACTTGACATGATTATCATAATCAAATCATTATATATATATATATATATATATATATATATATATATAATATATATATATATATATATATATATATAATATTATGAATCAACTCAAACAAGGGGTATCAATTTGACGGTTTATAAAAATTTTGGCATGATGTCCCTACATTCTTGTAAAAGCCAAAACTCAACTCCAGCAACAACATCAACACGTATATACAATCGTATTCTTACATACAAACATATTCCATATCATTATACCCCTAGACATAAACATTGTAAAACTTGTTTCAAACCCTTTCTCATATACAAGCATACTTTGTATCATCATAAACATCGTAAAACTTGTCCAAATCCTGAGATATTTTAGTACAATACATATGCGGAAGCTATACAATAAGAAGTCCCGGTTCTTGTCGAGGTGAGGCACGTCACTAGCATCCATTGGCGAACCGGCATCCTATGTCTCTTCACTACCGGATCCTGTAATACATGAGCTACGTGAGTTTATAAAACTCAATAAGTTGGCACTTGTACGCATCAATATGCGTCGAAGGAACATACATATCAAGTCATGACAATAATGAATATTTAAACCATGTCGTATCATAGCATATATTCATGTTCATTTTTGTACTTGAGCCTCATTAGTTGACCTGTTCTACCGTGCTTGCTTTATTATATAGCTACTACTGTGTTGGACGTCAGGGAGCAACCTTTGGCAACCCCACGCCCCATGAACATATATTGGCCAATAGCTTCGGTGGACTTAAAACCACCCATGATGTCAACAAGCTCTATATCATGTAAAATCAGTCTTTTTCTTTTCACGTTCATGTTCTTGTTCATGACATAGCACCCTCTTCAATATTCATGAGTTCCTTTCATATTTAATACAAAACAAGTGGAATATGGTGCTATGTTTCATCAATAAACATACTAACAATGTACATATAACAATAATCAATGGGAAGCATTTGATATCATAATATTACTCATATATTAATTCAAGAACATGCCAACTTACAGTCCAAGCGTAAAAACACTGGTTTGAGACGATTTTTCTTTTTCCTATGCTGTCAAACATATAAATAATTCAATTACTATGTCTATTCTAGGTGAAGTTTGCTGCTCTACATTAATAATAACCAAAAGAGATGAAAACTTATACCCTTATGAAGTTCTTGTGATGGAGAACTAAGTTCTTACCTCAAAGTGATGAAAGGAATGAAGAAGAGAGCTTTTGGAGGAAGGGTTTCTTGGTTTACTTCGAGTTTTTGCTGATAAAGGAAGGAAGGTACCGAAGAAATGGCTTAGAAAGTCAAAGTTTATCTTTTCGTATACACAGCGGCGCTCGGGCGCCAAATATTTTGTCCAAAAGATGAAAAATTTGTGCACCGACGCTCGAGCGGTCATTTTCTACCGTCCGAGCGCCACCTGTTCTGCCTCTGCGCAATACTTCATCAAAGATTGCTCCAGAAACGTCTCTTCCGTTCATAATATGAAAAATGATAAACATGAAAGTTGTAGCCCTATATCTTGGCTTGAATCTCCAATTGGTTTCAGGTAATTTGGAGGTCTGAGTAAAAACGTATGCTCAATATACCAAAATGTGTCATTGTAGGAATGACGATACACACGACACACTTCGGGGCACTTTTGGCTTGTCTTCCACCATGATTTGAACAAAACCCAAAACACAAAAGTTGTAGCATTATATCTTAGCTTTCTAATGGGTATGGCCTCACACAAATTGGATCAATATTCAAATCATTATGCTAAAACCCGTATGAACTACCATATTTTCATCTCATTTCCTGCGGTCCCATACCAACTTTCATTACACTAGTTTATCTACACATCTTACTATCATTATTTAGACACATATTGATTCTCAATACACCATAGACAATATAAAAATCATGTTCAATCTCAATATTGATACTTCAATGTTCACGTGAAATCTAATGAGCTAAATAACTACATAATAAACGACATAAACACATTATTATCATTAGTAAGAGTAACCGAGCATTACAATTACGTTCAAGTATGCAAGCCCTACTTTAAAGATGCATGTGAATATGTGATTTTATTATGTAGTACTTGCTATCTACAGTTTATACATATTGAGTCTTTAGACTCACTAGACTTGATCGATGTGGGTGAGGATGACTTTGAGGAGACGAGGGGTGGGGACCAATGAGCCGGATTGGACTGCGCAGGAGGCTAAACCTGAGGACCGCCCATGTTTTAAGATTTTATGCATGACGATTTTAATACTCTGATTTCACGTTATGGTTTACGATCTTTAAACAAGTGTTTTTCTCAGGAAAACTTTATTTGTGTTCTCTTTTATTGCAAAGATTTTGGATAAACAATTTATTGATGATCAAAATTTGAAAGTTATTTATTATTTAAGAAATTTTTAATTTTTTGCAAATTTTAAATAGTTTAAAAGTACGGTATGTTACACATCACATGCTGAAGAAAATCACTCCCAAAAATCCTACCAAAATTGTGGCCCCTCCCTTCACAAATACCTCTTGGCCGACGCAACCTAGAAGGAAGAAAGAAGAGTTGTTCCAGCTATTTAGTGCTGTGAATTGCTGTCCACACCGTTGTTAGGTTCCTGTCCAAGTTCGGATACAATTTTTCTAAGTATCAGCAAGTTTCGAACCACATCTTCGAAATTACTGTAAGTGGGTTTTTGCTATGTATTCCTTTGTAACTTAAAATTCGTATAAGTATATCATGGCATCCTTGTATGTGTGTCAACCCATTTTCGAAAAATTCTATTCATTTTGATAAAAATATCGATCGATGTACGATGTTTCTTCTATGTTCGATGTTCTTTGATTCTGGTGAGTCCTTTCACAATTCTATTAAGTACTGTCTGATGAATCTGATTTTGCAATACATTGTTATGATTTGAGTCACATATGGAATGACGATTGTAAATTCTGTCTAGCCTCAATCAATGTGTATAAAACTGTGTTCTAGCCCCCATCAGTGGGCATAAAACTGTATTCTATCTGGCCCCCATCAGTGGGTGTCTCACCCCTTAGAGGACTAACATATAGGGGACAATTTGACCATAGATGACGAGATGAATAACAGTGTTCTTTTTGTTCCAATTTGTTCTGTTCTGAACTGTTTTTAAAATCTTTATTCTACTTTTCGAATCTAATTTGGTTAATGTTCTTATATGATAAGTCGATATAATAAGTTTTGAAAATCTATTTTAAATTATCATTATATATATTTGTGGTGATCGATCGGTCCCCACTTACTTAGTATTTTCCAAAGCACTCACCATTACATCTCGCCCCAGAAAAGAAGGGGGACAAATTGAATGATGAAGAGCAAGAAACATTCTGGGGCTGGTGATTGCATCAAAAGATCTAAGATCAAAACTTTGTATTTATTTTGTATTTCGCTTCGGCAATACTGATGTAATTTTCATTCTGTTGTCATTGTAAAGACAATATTTATTTATGAAAAAGACTGGTGTTTGGCTATTTGCTACGGGGTTTATTGTTTTCCTGAAAATTGATAAACAATGCCGGATGTCACCGACGCCTCGGTCTCAGGGCGTGACAATACGTTCAATTACTTTTGAGTTTTTTTCTTTCTTTTTTCTATTAAATTTTTAATTCATATATCAAAATGTGAGTGTAATCTCTCACTATTTTTTATAATTACATTTTGATCTTCATTTAAATATAAACAAAATGAATTATGAAAAACATTGTACAAGCTTGTATAAGCACGCAACATGTGTGTCGGTTCACTAGAGTCGATGAAAACTGAGACTATTCTAGGCCAAAAGAGTCCCATCTCATCCGACAAGTCGTCTTCTCCAGGATTTTCAGTCCTCAATCATGTTGTAACGAGAACGATGCAAGGTATTTGATATTTCACCTCCCATTTCTTTCCATTACCTTCTTGCACTCCACCAACACATTTAGTGAAACGATCCTAACTCTTACTTTAATTAAATAATATTAAATTTTTATTACTATTCATGTAGCCACTATTCACCATATATAAGTAATTACAACTTCAATTTGGTAACTGCTAAATAAAAAGTTAGTTTGATACCATATCTAAATAAATTTCAAATTCTTCAAAAATTTCTCATACAACCATAAAATCAAGTATTTAAAATTCCTCAACGATTTTTGTTTTTGTTTTTGCATTCAACCCTTTAAAACAATGCGTAAAACTGTCCAGCCCAGTCCATTCAAAAGTCGAAGACCCCAACCTTAGCATTTTTCTCACCTGCAACTATTCAAATCTAGTGAATCTAATGACTCAAGACGTCCAAACTATGATAGCAAATAATAACTATCCAGGCACAAGCATTTAAAATACTTTTACAAGAATGCATCTGACTTTTAAATCATAGACATAGAAAATTTCATAAATCATGTAAAATCATCGACATCATATAGCATTTTCCTCGTCATATATCATAAAATCATTTTTGGGGTGAAGTTTGATCATTAAAAGTGATTATCATATATCTTTTATCTTCTATCCTTTCTCATTTGTTCGATTGATCAATCTATAAAGTATGGTACTTGACGGTAGGGCGTCGGCAACTCTCGTCACTGGGCCTTGGCCTATATTTTTACGATGTATCCCTCACACATCTGCTGTGTCACATTCAAATCACATCCTTTAAAATATTTACTTTTCTTTCATTTATATAAAATACAATTTCCTCGAAAATCATAAAATAAACATGCCTAGACATTTTAAAACATAATTAAAAATATTTTCCCATCAAAAACCTTTCATACATCGAAAATAAGTTATAAAATCATAAACTTTACATTTAACTAAAAAATATATTTTTCGGGTTATCGAACTTTCTCAAAACGTTGCCAAAAACCTCTAAACTTTAAATTCCTCGATTTTATTCCTTCGACCTCTACCCGAGTCCTCTCTAAGCCATCCCATAAATTTATTTACAGACTATAACGCGACTAAACTTGCTACAACGTTCCACGACTCGATGACAAAAGACTCAACCCAAGCCTCATTTCGACCCGTATGCGTATAACCTTCGTCCTAACTCTTCCCGACTCGAAACCGGACACAATCAGGCCCTAAAAACCTTCCTAAGACACAACCCAAACCTCTGGACAAGCCCCTCAACTTCATAAACTTGCTAGAATTGCACACCCTCCAATCTTCCATCCTAAATCACTCGCACAAGCATCCTACCACGAGCCCCTCTATCTCCAACCTCAAACCAGTGAGCAACCCCTTTAACCCTCAACTCTAGCCATCACGACCCTCAAATCCAGTGACTTAGGGACTCCATAAGCCTTGAACCAACCACAAGTACCAGCAACACCTCTGGACTGCAAGCCATGTAGCAGAATCCGAACCTACACGCATGGAGAACCTGCGCAGCCCCTTGCCTTTTCGCTTGCCCTGGGCCTCATGACTCTAGCCCTTAACTAAGCCATAAACCACAACCTTAGAAACCCCTCAATACTTGGACCAAGCCTCCATGCAGCCCCATGCCATATGGGATCGGCCGGACCAGAAGAAAATAGAACTTCTGCGTGGCCCTAAGCACACACGAGCATGCAGCTGATGTAATCTGCCTCCCAAGCCTTAGGTCGATTTCCAGACAAATAAGACCCTATAAAACCATACATATAACATCTAGACATTGCTTCCAAGATTACCCTACAACTGCAATGTTCACTTGCATCAATAAACGTTCAAAGAATCCATTAAACTTTGAGACGATGTATAATGCATTACAACTTTATAAAACCAAAATCATACAAGTTTTTCATGCAAAAAAACATTAAAAATGCATAATATAGTTTGAATGGTGACAAAGAGAAGGATTTAAAATGTGTCTTTGCGTTTGAAACGCTCGAAATACGAATACCGGTGCGATAGAGTGTAGATGACGAACGGGGGACGATTTATACATGTTTTCTTTTTCGAAAAAACCGACTAGAAATCTACCTTAGGGTGCAAGGAATTTGTGTGTGCGTTGCTGGAGGGAAGAACAAGGGAGGACGAGACGCCCAGCCTTTACGTGAAAGAGTGTGTGTGTGTGTGTGTTTGCCAGGTGTTTAGGTTGTGTATGCGTGCACTAGTTTAGGGTTTACATAAAAAGGGCTTTTAGGGTTGATTAGTTAATTAATGGGCTTAATTAGCACTAGTTTTAAATAATTAATTAAGCCCATAAAATTAATAAAATAATTAAGCCTCAATCTAAAAGATTTAAAACACCTATTTTAGAAAATCCCATATAAATTACATAATTTACTCGCTCAAACTAATTAATTTAAATTTGACTATTACTAAAATTCGTAAATCATTTAAAATAAATAATTTCTTTACCAAAAATAAAATTTAACTTTTAATCCTTAACACCTTAATCGTCTCTAATCCTCTATCCCCGGTCAATCATCGATATTCACTTGAAAATCCATAATAATGAAATCATGCTAAAGTAAAAAATTAAACATTTATTCATATTCAAAATATATCAATCATGCATTAAAAATCATTTAATTAAACTAAATTATCAATTTAATAATTTCATGCATGCGATTTACATAAACTGATTTTTGGAGATTAATCTCCGTTCTGCCCGAAGAAACCTTCGCACGACTTTTTACATTTGGGGAGGCTTATGCCCCATAGAAACCGTCTACTGGAGACTATCCCTTGGACCATATGTCCTGACATAATTTTAGAATTCTAACTCTTCTAGAGTGGTATCCCGTATCAATGATGGTTTGGGCCCCTCCGGATGGAGGCCTAGAAATCTTAATGTCATGATACTTTTCAAATCCTCCTAGCCATTATCCTACACATTTAGCACATTCAGATATGTGGTATTTTTTTCCTTTTAACCATGCCACAACTAATTCGTAGTCAACTTCTAGACAAACCCGATGATATCCTTTACGGCATGTCAGCTGCAACCCCCTTGAGAATTGCCCAAATCTCAACAGCTGCAGCAGAACATGAGCCAATGTTTGGTGTGAAGCCGACCAACCAGTGCACATATTCATTTCGATGAATACCTCCTCGCCCCGCCTTGTTAGTATTGTCATTATAATACCCATATGTATTCAACTTCAACCATGAAATGAATATTTTATTTCTAAACAGTCCTTAATAAATTCCTTCCTTTTTGATAATATTGATATATTTAAATATGAAATTTCGTCTTTCTAAACTAATTAGGATTTCCTTATTTATTTGTTCTTGTTCGATAATAGTGTGATAATATTATTAATATAATGATAAGTTCTCTAGATATTTTATTACTATTAAAAAAAAATTTCCTAATGAAATTCTTTGTTTCCTATGTGTATAGGACTTTATACAAGAAATATAATGTAGGGGAAAAGAAAATAAAAGAAGAAAAAACAGCAGAGCATCAGTGTATAGAGAGAGGCATGCTTACTTTTGTTGTTGATTGTCGAGGCGTGCAAAAAAAAAACTGAGAAGTGAAGATTTCAGGTGATTAACTCAAGCTGGTTTTGTTGTGTTGCCATAAGATGTTGGAGACACTCGAATACAATCATTGCATCTATGGTTTTGTAATTGGTTATTTGGGATGCACTTTACTTCCTAGACATGTTAAGGAAGATCGTTTATCGTAGTTTTACTAGTATTAGTTTTGTAAACTATTTACAATTTTCTAGTGAATATTTTCTCATGAGACACCACACAAGTTTTATGCTTGTGCATGATTTATTCTATCTTGTTTTAGTTATAAAACCTTATTTATATTGTCAACTAATTTATTTCGCTATATGTTGTGGATATGTGTTACAACACATGCACACAACACCTAAAATATGATATACACAATCTAATATTTTTTATACTTTGATGTTAAACAAATAAACTTTGAATTGTTATCAGAACCTACTATTGATATACTAAATGTGATTATGGCTATTTTTGTTTAAACAAGTAAAATTATTGTAACGTACCGTACTTTTGCTACTTAAAATTTGAGGAAAAATTTAAAATTTGCTTAAATAAAAACATCCATACGGTCGTCAAATCATCGTTCCTAAAAATATATTGGAAAGCATCCATCACCAATAAAATTTACTAACAAAATACTTGTTCCAACATCCCTCACCAAAACATAAAATCAGAATATTTTAAACTTGCATGAAAATATTAAAATAACATGGCGGTCCTCGGGTCTAGCCTCCCACTCAGTCCAAGCTGCTCCTTGGTCCCCACCTCCTGTCTCCCTCAGAAGCATCCTCACCTGCATCGATCAAGTCTAGTGAGTCTAAAGACTCAACACATATAAGCTGGAAGTAACAAGTACTACATAATAAAACCAGCGACGGAATTCATGTTACACACCGTCGCTATATTGCGACGGAATGTTAAAACCGTCGCTAATTAGAGACGGAATGCATGTTAGAAACTGTCGCTAACTAGCGACGGTCAATGTATGAATTCCGTCGCTAATTTGTTCGGTAAAATAAAAAAAAATTAAATAATTTAATAAATCTGTTTTATTAATAGGTGCGGTAAAATAAAAAAATTTAATGATTTAATAAATTTGTGTTATTAATTGATACAATCGTGTAAGAGATAAAAATTTTAAGTATTGTGAAGTGGTAAAATCGTGTAAGAAATTTAAATTTTAAGTGTTGTGAAGTTGTAAAATCGTGTAAGTGAGAAAAAATTTTAATTGTAGTGAAGTGAAGTGGAAGAAATTGGTGAGAATTTGTAAGTATTTATAGAGAGTGGTGGAAGAAAATGGAGGGAAAAATAGGCGGGAATGAATTTTTTTGAAACTGGCGACAACTTTATTAAAAACCGTCGCAAAAATTTGAATCGGCGACGGTTTAAATGGAGAGAAATATACGCGGGGTGTAATTTTTTTTAAAATGGCGACGGTTTTATATAACCGTCGCCAAATTTTAAATCGGCGACAGTTTTTATTTGACTGTCGCTAAAATTAGCGACAGGGTAAAGTAAACTGTCGCCGATTTTAAATTTGGCGACGGTTGTTTAAACCGTCGCGACATTTAGCGACGGTTTATAAAAACCGTCGCATGGTTTACTCTTTTTACTTCGGTACGACGCATTTTCATTATTTTTTACTTCATCAAAATTGATATGCCGAAGTAAAATATAAAAAAAAAAATATAGTGAAGCCCGTGTTTTTAAACATGCGAAGTAAAATATATTATTTTACTTCGCTTGTGTTATTAATGAAGTTATTGGTAACGTATTACTTCGTAATTTATATTTGCTGAAGTAACGTCTGGCGAAGTAAAATGTCATTTTTCACATAGTGCATGCAACTTTAAAAGAGAACATACATACTTGAAACTTGGCTTTGAAATGAACTTGAACTTGTATACATACATAGACGTGCCTTAACTTGAAAGCTTTCATAAACATGCTAGCATACTTGATCATACTTAAACAAACATGACTTCATTTTGCGTAGAGGCATGTTTCAAAGCAAGTGACCCATACATAATAAACGCTTGATCAGACAAACCACAGTACTGGGCTGACAGAGACGTATCCACTGCCACATACATGAGATCCCTGTTCATGATTTAACGGACTGGTTGGTCCCCGTTCATAATTTAACGCTTTCCAACCACGATCTAACCCGTTCATAATTTAACGGGGTGGAGAGGTCCTCGACCACGTTCACCGACTTCCAAACCCATTCATAATTTGGTCACAAGACATTTAGCATACCTCAAAAACTTAAAATATTTTCTTTTTGCACGTCAACATACTTACTTGGCGTTGAGGGATCTGTTGGACTTCGATCGGGGTTGTTGCTGCAACATACTAACGTGACTTCATAAACTCAACGGGTGTAACTTAGACGTAACAATCAAACTTACTCACGAGTTCATACATTTCCTTAGGGCGTTCTAAAATTCCCGTGACTCGACATTGTTAAACATTGCACTTAACCAAGACGTCAACCTCAAAGCATACCATAATATTTCTCAAAAACTCAAGTACACGGACCCCGTGCCTAGGTCTGGCTCCGGGTCCGTGTAGGTGCAGTGGAATGACTCGTGAAGAAAAGTAAAGGCACGGATCCCGTGCCTAGGTCCGGGTATGGGTCCGTGTAGACACTGGAAAAATGCACTCCGGAAGGACAAAGACACGGACCCCGTGCCAGGGTCCGTCCGTGGGTCCGTGTACCTGCGGGAGGAGTCAACCTTCGGAATTACGGAACAAGATTTTCTTAACAGTCTAGACTCGATTGTACCGACCACGAATCGACACCACGAGACCATCTTAGGATGCTATGTCTTTGACTCAAGGCTATATATTTATTCCACAAAACAATCACATGTTACAATTAACCCAATCACTTGTGAACACGACTTCGACAACAACACGATTCATACGACCATTCGATCTCCCAAGTGTCTATCGACGCGAAACGAATATACTACAACCATCCCAACATCATGCTAAACATACCTAGACACAGCAACGATCGCCCGTCGATCTCCAACAAAGCCTGCAATAGTAAAATCTCAAGAACACATCAACATCATAATTTCTGAAAAATGCAGTTTGAGCAGTCCCACGAAAAACGCCATAACTCACTCAATATTTATCCAAATAACTCGAATTTTATATCAAATCAAAGTTTTCGAAAAGTTCTACATTTTGCGCGTTGAAAGTTTTCTCAAAATCTCGACCTAAAAATCACAGTTTTCAACAGAACAGCAAGTTAAGAAATTTCAGATCTAAATATATTTCAAAACGCATTCGATGTATTTACCGCTCAAACTTCTACATCACACATACATTTTTACGCATAAAACAACGCAACACATAATATAACATGATCGACGCAGCAAAAGAAAGATTATGCGTGCCTTTGATGATAAATGTTACCGAAACGATGATACCGAAGCGGAGATGGTGCGAGGATTGATCCGAAACGATGGTGGCTCGATTATCTTGCAATAAAGTTGCCGAAAACTCGCTGGAAATAGATGGGAAGGGGGCGGCTGCTTGTTCTCTCAAGAACCCTAAGTTTTCTTTCTTTAAAAATCTGAAAATGAATGTGTAGGTGTGTTGTGTGTTTTAGTGTGTGTAAAAACGTGTAAGTGTGTGTGAGTGTGTGCGTGTGTGTGGGTTTTTGATTAGGAGAAATTAGTGCTAATTTAATTGATAAAAATACTAATAAAGGTTAACCCTCACTAATTTTAACAAGACTCTTAAATAAAATAATACCCACCAAAATGTTAATTTTAAAAGTTTTAAATTCTTAAAGTTACCAACTAAATGATTTAGGCTCAAAGATGATAAAACTAAATAAATCACTAAATTGCCCCATCCTCAACTTAAAATAAATTACCACACTTTCAAATTTCCAAAATCGTCACCGGTCTTTCCCTCTATCCCGCCTCGAATAATCGCCTGAAACTTGACACTCGAAAAACATTTTAACGTGCATCTCATAAACTCGAATAATTTAAAATAATGCATTTAAATTAATCATGCATGGCTTAAAGCTCATTTTAAAATTAGTTAAATGATTTAATAATTAAATAACTGCATGGGTTATATGTGTACTGAATTTGGGCACTACAGTTCCTCCCCCACTTATAAAAAATTCGTCCTCGAAATTAAGTCTTACCGAACAATTCCGGGTAGCGGAATCTCATGTCTGCTTCAATCTCCCAAGTGGCCTCCTCCACTAATTGGTTTAGCCACCTGGCTTTGACCAACTTGGTCAATTTGTTCCGAAGTCTACGCTCCTGTCTGTCTAGGATTTGGACGGGCCTTTCCTCATATGACAGGTCTGAAGCCAACTGCAACGTCTCGTAGCTCAGAACATTCGAAGGATTAGCTAGATACTTCCTTAGCATCGAGACGTGGAATACATTGTGTACCCCGGCCAGATTCGGCGGAAGGGCAACACGATAAGCTAGTGTCCCAACTCTGTCAAGAATCTCAAACGGCCCAATCAACCTAGGACTTAGCTTGCCTCTTTTCCCGAATCTCATAACACCCTTCATGGGCGCTATCTTTACAAAAACGTGATCGCCTACGGCAAACTCGAGATATCTCCTTCTCTTATCGGCATAGCTCTTTTGGCGACTCTGGGCGGTCTTCATTCTGTCTCGAATCTTGACCACCACATCTGCAGTCTGCTGAACTATCTCCGGACCAAGTTCTGCTCTTTCACCAACCTCATCCCAATGAACTGGTGATCTGCACTTCCGTCCATACAACGCCTCGTAGGGGGCCATACCTATAGATGTTCGGAAACTGTTGTTATAGGTAAACTCCACTAGAGGTAAATTTGATTCCCAAGTTCCCTGGAAATCGATCATACAGGCCCGCAATAAATCCTCCAAAATCTTAATCACTCGCTCAGACTGGCCATCTGTCTGCTGGTGAAAAGCCGTACTGAACAACAACTTTGTCCCCATCGCTGCATGTAAGCTCTTCTAGAAGGACGAAGTAAACCTCGGGTCCCTGTCGGACACAATCGAAACTGAGAACCCATGTAAACGGACTATCTCCTTGATATAAAGCTCCGCATACTGCATCATGGAGAAGGTCGTCTTTACTGATAAAAAGTGCGCTGACTTTGTGAGTCGATCCACAATAACCCAAATGACATTAAAGCCTCTGACTGATCTAAGCAATCCAACGACGAAGTCCATCGTGATGTTCTCCCATTTCTTCTCTGGGATGGGGAGTGGCTTAACCCATCCTGCCGGCCTCTGACGCTCTGCCTTCACCTGCTGACAAGTGAGGCATTCAGACACAAATCTGCGGATGTCTTTCTTCATCCCTGGCCACCAATACAGAATCTGTAGGTCCTTATACATCTTGGTATCTCCTGGGTGAATAGAATACGGAGATGCGGTGCCTCTGCCAAAATATCCTCTCTGATAGAATCAACACTAGGCACCCACATTCTACCTCTGTATCTCACAATACCATCTGACACTCTGTACAGTACACTGCCCTTGGCTTCATCCTTCAGTCTCCATTTCTGCAACTGCTCATCTGAAGACTGGCCTGTCCGGATACGGTCTAGCAGAGAAGACTGGACTGTCAGATTAGACAGCCTTGGTGCTCTGCCCTTATCGTAAACTTCCAAACCAAACCTCTGAATCTCAGACTGAAGAGGTCTCTGCACTGACAACTGAGCTATGACTGCAACCTTTTTGCTCAAGGCATCTGCCACAACATTAGCTTTTCCCGGGTGGTAGCTATTTTCGCAATCATAGTCTTTCACCAGTTCCAACCACCGTCTCTGCCTCATGTTCAACTCCTTCTGCGTGACGAAATATTTCAGACTTTTGTGATCAGTGAAATCTGACACTTCTCGCCATACAAGTAGTGTCTCCAAATCTTCAACGCAAAGACGACTACGGCTAATTCAAGATCATGCGTCAGATAGTTTTTCTCACGCACTTTCAACTGCCTGGAAGCATAAGCTATAACCCGACCCTGCTGCATCAACACTGCGCCTAACCCGAGCTTAGATGCATCGGTATACAACACAAAATCTCCTTGCCCAGATGACATGGCTAGCACTGGCGCTGAAATAAGAGCTTGCTTCAAAGTGTAGAAGCTCTTCTGGCATTCTTCACTCCACACAAACTTAGAATTTTTCTTGGTTAGTGAAGTGAGTGGCACTGCTATGGATGAAAATCCCTGAATGAACTTACGGTAGTAACCAGCTAGACCTAGAAAACTGCGGATCTCTGATGCATTCTTTGGCTCAACCCATTCCTTAACGGCTGCTATCTTTGCTGTATCCACTTCAATACTACTGCTAGACACTATATGACCCAAAAACGCTACTTTCTGCAACCAAATCTCGCACTTACTGAACTCCGCAAATAACTTGCGACTCTGCAAAACCTGCAACACTGTCCTCAAATACTGGCTGTGCTCCTCATGGCTCTTCGAGTATATGAGAATATCGTCAATAAACACTATGAAAAACTGGTCAAGGAAAGGCTGAAATACTCGGTTCATGAGATCCACGAAAATTCTTGGAGCATTCGTCAATCCAAATGGCATTACTAAGAACTCGTAATGCACATATCTGGTCCTGAAGGCCGTCTTGTGAACATCTACATCCTTAACCTTCAGCTGGTGATACCCTGATCGAAGATCTATCTTAGAGAACACTGTAGCTCCCTGCAATTGATCAAACAAGTCCTCGATTCTAGGAAGTGGGTACTTATTCTTGATTGTTACCTTGTTCAACTCACAGTAATCGATGCAGAGTCTCATGCTTCCATCCTTCTTTTTCACAAAGAGTACTGGCGCGTCCAACGGTGAGAAACTAGGGCAAATGAATTCCTTGTCGAGCAGCTCCTGAATTTGCTGCTTGGGCTCTAACATCTCAGCTGGAGCTAATCGGTACGGCGCCTTAGAGATTGGCACTGTGCTTGGCATGAGATCAATAGCAAACTCCACCTCTCTCTCTGGTGGAAGACCTGAAACATCGTCTGGGAAGATGTCTGGGAATTCACTGACTACTGGCATGTCGGATAAAGATGGAGTGGGCACATCAGGTGCTGAAATAATACTGGCCAAGAAGGCCTGACACCCCTTGGAAATCAGCCTCCCCGCCTGCATGCACGGAATCATGCGAGGGAAGCTTCTCCATCTGTCTGGCTCAAATAGAAACTGTTCCATGCCCAACGGCCTAACCAATATTGATCTTTTCTGGAAGTCAATCAGAACCCTGTTCTTTGTCAGCCAGTCCATTCCCAAAATAATTTCGAACTCTAGCATCGGCAGTAGAATCAAATCTGCATATACTAGATGGCCCTGCATTTCCAGATCGATATCTCTGATCACGCTAGTTGCTAACAGCTCTTCCCCGGATGGGACTGCCACCAAAAAATTTATGTCTAGGCCAATGGACTTGATGTCCAGATGATTAGCAAAAGTCTTCGAGATAAAGGAGTGAGTGGCTCCTGAAACTATCAGTGTCGTCGTGGTTAATTTCTTTATGAAAATATTCCCTGAGATGCGTTAGCACAACAAACTAACTTATATACCAAAAATTCTACCATAAACCTCATGCAACAAAAGACACCCACAATTCTAACTAAAACACTAGTATTCCCAATTAAACATGCAAGGCAAAGAAGTCGATACTGTACTGAATTAAATAAATTACCAGTTAAAAGGGTAGTGTCTGGATTCGCCTCTTGGGCATGCATGGCGAATACTCTCCCTTGGGTTGGCTGCTTCCAGTGTGGGCACTCTTTCAACATGTGGTTAGTAGCTCCACATTTAAAACATTTCCCGGATCCCCATAAGCACTGACCGAGATGCTGGCGATTGCATTTCCGACACACTGGGAAATTACCGGGCCTCTGAAGCGCCCCCTGCTGCTGGATAGGACCCTTGCCTTTCGGCGGTCCCTGATAGGGTTTCTTTCCCGGTTGCCCCTGGTAAGGTTTCTTGAACTGAGGCCTCTGATGCTGTTGCTGCTGCGGTGGAGCCTGATAGGGCCTCTTGCCCTGCCTGTCTGCCTCAATGTCCCGCTGGTCTTGTTCTGCCGCCAAAGCCCTAGATACGGCGACTGCATAAGAAGTGGGGCCAGCTACCCTCACATTACGGCGCATGATTGGCCGCAATCCATCCATGAAATGTCTCAGCTTTGCCTGGACATCATTCAAAATGAGGAGTACGAAGTAACACCCCCTCTCAAACTTTCTGACAAAGTCTGCCACGCTGCTGTCCCCCTGCCTCAGTGTCATAAATTCCCTGGTCAGGCGGGAGCGTACTTCCTCAGTGAAGTACTTTGATGTGAATCTAGCCAGCCACTATGCGTTCCAAGAACCGATCCCGAGAGGACGCTTGAAGATTTTGAATGTTGTCCTTCATCCAACCAATAAAAGCTTGGAAACAAGGCTCGAAGGGTTCGGGTTGCATCACAATCAAGTAGAAGCTGACCGAGGCTACACGGACGTGTACACGGACCTGTACACGGGGTCCGTGTCCCTTACATTCGAGAATGAGAAATACCGTGCCTACACGGACCCCCTTCCGGTTCTCTACACGGGGTCCGTGTCACATACGATTTCGCGCAGATTTTTCCTTCTTTAGAGTTTTAATTATTTTGTCAAGTAGATTTGATATCTTTAAATATGTAATTTTTATATTTAGGGTTTTGTTAACTATATATAAGTTAGAATACCATGTAAACTTTTAACTTTTGTTCATTATTGATTTGATATCAAATTGTGAGATTTTCTCTCAAATACACTTAGGTGTTTTTCAAAAATCAAACTTATCAAATGATTTATCTTTTGTGGCGTTTGTCGATTGTTTTTCACTCGGATTGTCAAAGACAAGTTCTTTGAAGGTTCGCTTGAATTTCGATTGTTTACCTTCGTTAATATTTGTTGCTAAATCGTTCGTGATTTAGAGGTGAATATTACACAATTACTTGTCTCAAAGATCGGGAAAACACACGAATCTTATTATCGCAATTGAATAGAGGGTGCGATTTATTTTTAATCGTGTTTGCTATTTATTCGTGTCAAGATTCACATCATTTGGTATCAGAGCTCAAGGTTTTTGATTCAAGTAAGCGTATCCGTTCAAATCCTCGTAGGATTTTCAATACCGGTTTTCGTGTAGCGATTTCTGCGTTGTTGTTGAATCTACAAAAAAAAAAAAAAAAAATTCGTGGTTACTCTTCATCGCCGGGACTATTCATCTGACGGGACTGTTCATTAACGGTTTTACTATTTACGATACTGTTCATCCGCCGATTTTACTATTCGTCACCGCCGAATTTACTATTCACGGAACTGTTCATCAGACTATTTTACTGTTCATTGCCGCCGAATTTACTATTCACGGAACTGTTCATTGTGTCGGATGTACTATTCACGATCGGAGTTACTGTTCACGGATCGAACTTACAGTTTATTCTCCGGATTTACTGTTCACGGTATTGTAGCGTACTGTTCACCCGAAAAAAAAAATTTAAAATTAAAAAAAAAGATGCAATATGCTTGATAGTGAGTTTCAGTCATTGTTGGTAGAATTTGGAAAAAGAATGGAGGAAAAATTTAAACATATGCGTGAAAAGTATGGGCGAGTTGATGAGATTGGAAGGATGGGTAAAGAGGAGAGAAGCATGGCGACACCAGCGAGGAGTTCAAAACGTGGATATCAAGGTACATCTAAAATTTCAAAAATTAGTACTTGTGATATTCAATGTGTTTGGTGTCTAGAGTTTGGACATCATATTAGCCAATGTCCAATTGAGGAAATGAAGGTTGTGGATTCCACTTCGAACCTTAAAGCCAAACTTGTGGATGATTTGAATGTCGATATTGTGTCTCATGCGAGTATTGAGTGTTGTGCTGTGGAGGGTGAGTTGTTAGATGATATTCAAGTTGTTTCTTGTGCTCAACTGTCTACAAATGTAATTTGTATTGATGAATCATTTTGTTATGAGTTGAGAGAAAAAGAAAATGAGATGGTCGAAAAAAGGAGTGATAAAAAGAGTGAGATGGCCATCGATGAAAATAAAGAGTTGTGTGAAAAAGAGGTCAAGCAAACAAAAAAAGAAATTATGTGTGTGGCCCAAAAGAGTGAGGATGAGCGATTCTTTATTTTGAATAAACCACTTCATGTACATCTGTGCAAAGTTGGTTTATTTTATTTTAGTGAAATAGCCGGTTCGATCCCGAGCATTGTTAAACTCTACTTGCAGGATTGTGGAAAAGGCATGGAATACATTGATCTTCCTAGCTATCAAGAAAGACAAGATTTGAGGACAAATCTTTTTAAAGAAAGGGAGTGTGATGTGAATCTAGCCAGCCACTATGCGTTCCAAGAACCGATCCCGAGAGGACGCTTGAAGATTTTGAATGTTGTCCTTCATCCAACCAATAAAAGCTTAGAAACAAGGCTCGAAGGGTTCGGGTTGCATCACAATCAAGTAGAAGCTGACCGAGGCTACACGGACGTGTACACGGACCTGTACACGGGGTCCGTGTCCCTTACATTCGAGAATGAGAAATACCTTGCCTACACGGACCCCCTTCCAGATCTCTACACGGGGTCCGTGTCACATACGATTTCGCGCAGATTTTTCCTTCTTTGGAGTTTTAATTATAATTATTTTGTCAAGTAGATTTGATATCTTTAAATATGCAATTTTTATATTTAGGGTTTTGTTAACTATATATAAGTTAGAATACCATGTAAACTTTTAACTTTTGTTCATTATTGATTTGATATCAAATTGTGAGATTTTCTCTCAAATACACTTAGGTGTTTTTCAAAAATCAAACTTATCAAAAGATTTATCTTTTGTGGCGTTTGTCGATTGTTTTTCACTCGGATTGTCAAAGACAAGTTCTTTGAAGGTTCGCTTGAATTTCGATTGTTTACCTTCGTTAATATTTGTTGCTAAATCGTTCGTGATTTAGAGGTGAATATTACACAATTACTTGTCTCAAAGATCGGGAAAACACACGAATCTTATTATCGCAATTGAATAGAGGGTGCAATTTATTTTTAATCGTGTTTGCTATTTATTCGTGTCAAGATTCACATCATACTTGGAAAAGAACACTTCCTTGAATCCAGTCCAAGACAAAGTCTGCAAGTTCACTGCCACTGATGCGCTCTCCCACCATAATCTAGCATCCCTAGTCAACAAGAAGGTGGCACATCTAACCCTGTCTGCATTAGTCAGTTCCATAAAGTCGAATATTACCTCAATGGATTTGATCCATCCTTCAGCTATCATCGGGTCAGTGGTACCCGAGAACTCCTTTGGACTCATCCTCCTAAACCTTTCATACACTGCTTCCGGTTAGGGCCTCGCCCCTACACCTGCTGCTGTAGCCTGGTTCCCCGCAAAATGAGCGAAGAACTGAGTCATTCCTGCAAGCATCTGTGCCTGCATGTCTGGAGGTGGAGGCGTAGGTGGAGGAGCGTCTCTCCTCTCCTCACGAGTCTCTCTATCCTCGTCCCTTGCTTCACGGTCGATCACACGTCTAGGAGGCATACTGTTCCAATAATTTACCCAACACGTAAACCCCACATGCACGAACATGATATAGACAACATAAGATGCACGTACTTGAACTTAAAGATATGCACATGCTGAAATCAGAACTTTATGCTTACTACATATCATAAATTTGAAACCTTAAAACTTATAGACTTGAGGTGTGACTTCATGAGCTTCTTGCGACTGGCAGTAGGCATAACCCTTTACATGAACACCGCTCTGATACCAACTATAACGTACCGTACTTTTGCTACTTAACGTCCCAGATTCGACGATTGTCCTCACTGTATCAAGACGGGTCTTTCCAGCGTTCGTATGTCCTCACTCACACGCACCCTGAGAAACTTCACAGGAGGTCACCCATCCCAAAATTGCCCCAAGTCAAGCACGCTTAACTTTGGAGTTCTTATGTGATGAACTATCGAAAAGAAGATGCACCTTCGTGATATGAGTAGTACCAATCAAATCTTTTAATCCCTCTTCAACTGTACAGTCAATTACATTGAACAGTCCCGGAATCCCTCTCATTCCCGTGTGGGTCGGTTCATTCATGTTCCCTCCACCTAGAAGCCTGTCAGGAGCCGCTCATTGTCCGTGCAACTGATGGCACCGGCGATCACCCCCCGCCCTCTTCGGCCCCGGGCCTCACTTGCCCACCAGCTTCCGCTTGGTTCGTCCCCGAACAACACCGTACTAAGAGAGGTCGGCTCTGATACTACTTGTAACGTCCCAGATTCGACGATTGTCCTCACTGTATCAAGACGGGTCTTTCCAACTTTAGTGTCCAAATTCAATACACGTATAACTCATGCATTTATTTACTTATTAAAGCATTTATTTAATTTTAACGAGTCTTAGTAGTGCATGATTTATTTAAATGTATTATTTTAAATTAATTATGTTTATGTGGTGCACGTTAAAATACTTTTTGAGTTTCACGTTCAGGCGATTATTCGAGGCGGGATCGAAGGAAGGACATGTGACGATTTTTGGCAATTTAAAATGTGATATTTTATTTTAAGCTGAGAATGGGGCGTTTTAAGTAATTTATTAAGTTTAGCATTTTAAAGCAAAAGTTATTCACTTAGTGATTTTAACATTTTAAAACTTTTAAAGTTTTGCTAGTGTGCACTTTATTTTTTTCTTTACTAGGGGATTATTACTTAAAGATGAGTGGGAGTAATATTTTAATTAATTGTTAATTTAGTTAACCTTTTTATTATCACCTTGTTTAGCACGTTAAATATTGTATGAAGCAATAATTTTTTCCTAAATTGACTACCTATCACACGCACACACACACTTTTACACACACTCCTCACGTAAAACACACAACACACACACACACTTTTTATTTTTCAGATTTTAGTATTCTTAAAGAGCAAAACCTAGGGTTCTTGAACAAGAGAGCAACCGTCCCTTCCATGCCCTTATTCCAGCAAATTCTCGCGAGTTTTATTGCAAGATCTTAGTGCCTTAATTGCCCCGGATCAACCTCGCTTCTAGCTCCGCTTCGGTGACGTCGTTCGGTAACGTTTAATATCAAAAGGCACGTATAATATTTATTTTGCTGCATCGATCATGTCATATTATGTGTTGCGTTATTTTATGCATAAAAATATATGTGTGACGTTCGTCGTTTGAGCGAAAAATGGTTTGGATCTGTTTTGAAATAATTTTAGATTTGAAAACTCGTTTTTGATGTCATTTTTTAAACTTTGATTTTCGGTCGTGAATCTGAGAAATCTTTCAACGTGAAAATTGTAGAAATTTTTGATACCTTCGATTTGATATAAAATTCGATATATTTGGATAAAAATTGAGTGAGTTATGACGTTTTTCGGGGGGACTGCTCAAACTGCATTTTTCAGCAAATTTATGTATTGATGCGTTTTTGAGATTTTTTTGTGGCAGGCTTCGTTGGAAATCGACGGGTGATCGTTGCTGCATCTAGGTATGATCAGTATGATGTTGGGGTTGTTATTTGACATGTCGTTCGACGTTGATAGGCACTCGAATACACTAGAAGTCGTAGGAACCGATTTGGTGTCAATTGCCACGTTTTTGAATTGTATGTATCGTAAGGTGGACGCCATTGCTTTGGGTGCTTTTATGAAGTTGATTCTATGTTTTGGCATGCTAGGATGTGTCTCGAGGTATCATTCATGGTCCGTACGAACAAGTCTAGAATGTAAGCATGACATGTATAGCATTTTCATGAGTTCGCGTCCAACGAGAGTACACGGACCCTGGCACGAGGTCCGTGTCTTTGTTTCTTCTTGACTGTCATTTTTGCGAGAGTACATGGACCCCCACACGGACCAGGGCACGGGGTCCGTGCGTTTATATCCTTCGAAGTGTATTTTTACCGAGTCTACACGGACCAGGAGCCGGACCCGGGCACAGGGTCCGTGTCCCTTCCTTTTGTTGGTACTTTATTTGTGCACAGACACGGACCCATGCACGGACCCGGACCCGGGGTCCGTGTACTTCATGTTTTGGGAAAACTTAAACGTTTGCTTTGGGATTTCTTGTTATGGTTTAGTACATTGATTTAAATGAGGTCAATTCCCGAGTATTTTAGAACGTCTTAAGTTATTTATGGAGTTTGGTGGTGAGCATGTGTACCTACGTCAAAGCAATGCAAGTTAAGTATTGTAAATTCATGGTTAGTGTGTGCAGCAACGGCCCCAATCGAAGCCCAACGAATCCCCCAACGCCAAGTAAGTATTCTGACGTGAAAAAAAAAATATTTCAAGTTTTTGAGGTATGCTAATTGTCTTGTGACCAAATTATGAATGGGTTTGGAAGTCGGTGAACGTGACCGAGGACCTCTCTGCCTCGTTAAATTATGAACGAGTTTAGATCGTGATTGGAAAGCGTTAAATTATTAACGTTGACCAATCAGCCCGTTAAATTATGAACGGGGACCTCATGTTTGTGGCAGTGGATACGTCCCTGTCATTTAAGTACTGTGGTTTAGTCTGATCAGGTAAATTATGTTATGAGTCACTTGCTTTGAAACATTCTCTAAGCAAAAATGATGAAGCCATGTATGTTTAAGTATGTTCAAGTATGCAAGAATGTTTAAGAAAAGTTTATGGCACGTCTACGTATGTATGTACGTATGTTCAAGTTTTATCTTACAAGTTCAAGTTTAAAGTATGTATGTCCTATTTTAAAGCTGCATGTGATTTTATTACGTAGTACTCGTTATCTCCAGTTTATACGTGTTGAGTCTTTAGAGTCACTAGACTTGATCGATGCATGTGAGGATGTCTATGAGGAGACAAGAGGTGGGGACCAAGGAGCAAGCTTGGACTGAGCGGGAGGCTAAACCCGAGGACCGCCATGTTTTTAAGTTTTTATGAAAATGTTCAAACACTTTTGTCAAACTCTATTTTTAGACCTTTGTTTGTGACAAATGATTGAGACGTACAGTTATTTTATCGAATTTTTAATGTTCACGTTTATTCAAGAAAATTTTAATTTTTCCGCAAATTTTGAATTGTAAAAGTACGGTACGTTAACAGTCATGGGCCATGGCATAGCATGGGCCTCGGCCCATACCCATGCACCATTACGCATAGGAATTCTCCAGCCCAGGCACTGGAGTTTCTATCTTCCCATGATTAGAACCCAAGACCTCCTGGACTTATATAGATCTTGGCAGCAATCCTGGTACCAGTTGATCTAGTAGCTCAACTGGTACCAGGATTGCTGCCAAGATCTATATAAGTCCAGGAGGTCTTGGGTTCTAATCCTGGGAAGGTAGAAACTCCAGTGTGATTATTCGAGGCGGGATAGAGGAAAAGACCGGTGATGATTTTTGGCAATTCGAAAGTGTGGTAATTTATTTTAAGTTGAGGATGGGGCAATTTAATGATTTATTTAGTTTTAGCATCTTTGAGCCTAAATCATTTAGTTGGTAACTTTAAGATTTTAAAATTTTTAAAATTAGCATTTTGGTGGGTGTTATTTTAATTTAAGAGTCTTGTTAAAATTAGTGTGGGTTAATCTTTATTAGTATTTTTATCAATTAAATTAGCACTAATTTTTCCTAATAAAAAACCCACACACACGTACACACACTCACAAACACTTACATGTTTTTACACACACTAAAACCCACAACACACCTACACATTCATTTTCAGATTTTTAAAGAAAGAAAACTTAGGGTTCTTGAGAGAACAAGCAGCCGCCCCCTTCCCCTCTATTTTCGAGAAAGTTTTTGGCGATTTTATTGCAAGATAATCGAGCCACCATCGTCCCGGATCAACCTCGCTTCTTTCTCCGCTTCGGTGTCGCCGTGTCGGTAAAGTTTATCATCAAAAGGCACATATATTCTGTTATTTCTGCATCGATCTCGTCATATTAAGTTTCGTGTTATTTTTATGCGTAAAATTTTATGTATGATGTTCGTCGTTTGAGCAGAAAATGGTTTGCAATAGTTTTGAGAAAATTTTTAGATCTGAAAACTCGTTTTTACTGTCTTTTCAAATACTGCGATTTTTTGGTCGTAAATCTGAGAAAATTTTCAACCTGAGAATTGTAGAACTTTTCGATACCTTTGATTTGATATAAAATCGAAATATTTGGGTAAACATTGAGTGAGTTATGACCGTTTTCGTGGGACTGCTCAAATTGTGTTTCCTCAAAAATTATGTTAGTGATATGTTCTTGAAGTTATTTGTTGCAGGCTTCGTTGGGCATCGATGGGCTTGTGCTACTGCATTTAGATATGCTATGAGATGTATTTAGGTGTTATTTGGTGGTTAGTTTGGTTCGGGATTGGCTTGGGATGTAATAGAAGTCGTAGGAAGCGAAACGATGCCGAATTGTGGGTTATTGTTGTATTGAAGTTACTTGTCGATGTTTGGGAACGTTTGGGGTGTTTGTATGGGTTTGAATCAATGTAATAACATCCTAGGATGAGTCTTGAGGTGTTGGTTCATGGTCCTTAGGCTTGGATTGAAAGGATGAATGAATAAGTTAGTGAAATTTCGTGAGTTTGCAAGTCCAGTGCCTACCCGGACCCCTACACGGAGTCCATGTACATTTTCCTTCAAAAATAAGAAATTAAAGTTCCTACCCGGACCCGTACACGGACCCCTACAAGGGGTCCGTGTACCCCTTTTAAAAAAAATTTAATTTTTATTATGATTTGCTTCGGGGTTCTATATCATGGTTTAGCACCATGGTTAAAATTTATTTATGTAAAAATATAGGATTTGTTTTGTGGTTTTATGTCATGGTTTAGTACGATGATTAAACGAGTTCAAGTCCGGAGCGAACTAGAATGTCATAAGCTACTTATTCACTTTGGTGGTGAGCTCGAGTACCTACGTCTAAGACATGCAAGTTAAGTATTTAGAATTCATGTTAGTATGTGCAGTAGCGGCCCCAAGTGAAATCCAACGAATCCCTCAACGCCAAGTAAGTATGTTGACGTGCAAAAAAAAAATTTCAAGTTTTTGAGGTATGCTAATTGTCTTGTGACCAAATTATGAATGGGTTTGGAAGTCGCTGAACGTGGCCGAGGACCTCTCTGCCTCGTTAAATTATGAACGGGTTTAGATCGTGATTGGAAAGCGTTAAATTATTAACGTTGACCAATCAGCCCGTTAAATTATGAACGGGGACCTCATGTTTGTGGCAGTGGATACGTCCCTGTCATCCAAGTACTGTGGTTTAGTCTGATCAGGTAAATTATGTTATGAGTCACTTGCTTTGAAACATCCTCTACGCAAAAATGATGAAGCCATGTATGTTTAAGTATGTTCAAGTATGCAAGAATGTTTAAGAAAAGTTTATGGCACGTCTACGTATGTATGTACGTATGTTCAAGTTTTATCTTACAAGTTCAAGTTTAAAGTATGTATGTCCTATTTTAAAGCTGCATGTGATTTTATTACGTAGTACTCGTTATCTCCAGTTTATACGTGTTGAGTCTTTAGAGTCACTAGACTTGATCGATGCATGTGAGGATGTCTATGAGGAGACAGGAGGTGGGGACCAAGGAGCAAGCTTGGACTGAGCGGGAGGCTAAACCCGAGGACCGTCATGTTTTAAGTTTTTATGAAAATGTTCAAACACTTTTGTCAAACTCTATTTTTAGACCTTTGTTTGTGACAAATGATTGAGACGTACAGTTATTTTATCGAATTTTTAATGTTCACGTTTATTCAAGAAAATTTTAATTTTTCCGCAAATTTTGAATTGTAAAAGTACGGTACGTTAACAGTCATGGGCCATGGCATAGCATGGGCCTCGGCCCATACCCACGCACCATTACGCATAGGACTTGTCCAGCCCAGGCACTGGAGTTTCTACCTTCCCAGGATTAGAACCCAAGACCTTCTGGACTTATATAGATCTTGGCAGCAATACCATGATTGCTGCCAAGATCTATATAAGTCCAGGAGGTCTTGGGTTCTAATCCTGAGAAGGTAGAAACTCCAGTGTGATTATTCGAGGCGGGATAGAGGAAAAGACCGGTGATGATTTTTGGCAATTTGAAAGTGTAGTAATTTATTTTAAGTTGAGGATGGTGCAATTTAATGATTTATTTAGTTTTAGCATCTTTGAGCCTAAATCATTTAGTTGGTAACATTAAGATTTTAAAACTTTTAAAATTAGCATTTTGGTGGGTGTTATTTTAATTTAAGAGTCTTGTTAAAATTAGTGTGGGGGTAATCTTTATTAGTATTTTTATCAATTAAATTAGCACTAATTTCTCCTAATAAAAAACCCACACACACGTACACACACTCACAAACACTTACACGTTTTTACACACACTAAAACACACAACACACCTACACATTCATTTTCAGATTTTTAAAGAAAGAAAACTTAGGGTTCTTGAGAGAACAAGCAGCCGCCCCCTTCCCCTCTATTTTCGAGAAAGTTTTCGGCGATTTTATTGCAAGATGATCGAGCCACCATCGTCCCGGATCAACCTCGCTTCTTTCTCCGCTTCGGTATCGTCGTGTCGGTAAAGTTTATCATCAAAAGGCACGTATATTCTGTTATTTCTGCATCGATCTCGTCATATTATGTGTCGTGTTATTTTTATTTGTAAAATTTTATGTATGATGTTCGTCGTTTGAGCAGAAAATGGTTTGCAACAGTTTTGAGAAAATTTTTAGATCTGAAAACTCGTTTTTACTGTCTTTTCAAATACTGCGATTTTTTGGTCGTAAATCTGAGAAAATTTTCAACCTGAGAATTGTAGAACTTTTTGATACCTTTAATTTGATATAAAATTCGAAATATTTGGGTAAACATTGAGTGAGTTATGACCGTTTTCGTGGGACTGCTCAAATTGTGTTTCCTCAAAAATTATGTTAGTGATATGTTCTTGAAGTTATTTGTTGCAGGCTTCGTTGGGCATTGATGGGCTTGTGCTACTGCATTTAGATATGCTATGAGATGTATTTAGGTGTTATTTGGTGGTTAGTTTGGTTCGGGATTGGCTTGGGATGTAATAGAAGTCGTAGGAAGCGAAACGATGCCGAATTGTGGGTTATTGTTGTATTGAAGTTACTTGTCGATGTTTGGGAACGTTTGGGGTGTTTGTATGGGTTTGAATCAATGTAATAACATCCTAGGATGAGTCTTGAGGTGTTGGTTCATGGTCCTTAGGCTTGGATTGAAAGGGTGAATGAATAAGTTAGTGAAATTTCGTGAGTTTGCAAGTCCAGTGCCTACCCGGACCCCTACACGGAGTCCATGTACGTTTTCCTTCAAAAATAAGAAATTAAAGTGCCTACCCGGACCCGTACACGGACCCCTACAAGGGGTCCGTGTACCCCTTTTAAAAAAAAATTTAATTTTTTTTTATGATTTGCTTCGGGGTTCTAGTTGCAATGTGAAGACATGGACCTTTTCTCCAGTTGCAATGTTCAAGTCCATAAGGATATTGCTAGCCATAGCTGTATGGTATGACTATGAGATATGGCAGATGGATGTGAAGACAACCTTTCTTAATGGGGATATTAAGGAAGAGATTTACATGTCTCAACCTGAAGGGTTTACATCTGTCGGAAGTGAGCATATGGTATGCAAACTTCAGAGACCTATTTATGGTCTAAAGAAGACATTTAGGAGTTGGAACCTTAGATTCGATAGTACAATCAAAGAGTTTGGTTTTACTAAGAATCCTGAGGAACCTTGTGTGTATAAGAAGATCAGTGGGAGTGCTGTGATATTCCTGGTGTTGTATGTCGATGACATTCTACTCATTGGGAATGATGTAGGAATGTTGCAATCAACTAAGATATGGTTAGCGAGTAAGTTTTCGATGCAGGACTTGGGTGAAGCATCTTCTGTATTGGGAATACAGATCTATAGAGATAGATAAAAAAAGATTGCTTGGTCTCACCCAGTCCACATACATTGATACCATCGTGAAGCGGTTCTCGATGGATAAGTCCAAGAGAGGACATCTACCAATGTGTCATGGCGTGTCCCTATCCAAGTCTTTGTCTCCCAAGACTGATGCAGAGATATCGGCGATGACAAGCATTCCTTATGCATCTGCGATTGGTAGCATCATGTATGAGATGATATCTACATGTCTTGACGTGGCTTTCGCACTAAGTGTAGTGAGTAGATATCAATCTAACCCTGGTCTTCCACATTGAAAAGCTGTGAAAGACATCCTAAAGTATTTGAGAAGGACCAATAAGTTGTTCTTGGTCTATGGGGCGGAGAACTGAAATTGGAAGGTTATACCGACTCTAACTTCCAAAGCGATATCGATGACTCGAAGTCAACCTCTGGGTTCGTATTCATTCTCAATGGTGTTGCTGTCTCTTGGAAGAGTTCCAAGCAAGACAGTACTGCGGATTCAACCACTGAGGCCGAATACATTGCTGCATCATATGCGGCAAAGGAGGCTGTTTGGATAAGGAATTTCGTCCAAGAGTTGGACGTCATTCCTTATAGAAATTCTCCTGTCCCGATGTTGTGTGACAACACGGGAGCTATAGCTCAAGCAAAGGATCCAAGGTCTTATCAGAAATCCAAACATGTATTGAGAAAGTACCATATCCTTCGAGAGATTGTGGAAAGAGGAGATGTCTCGATTGACAAAGTCGGCTCCGCAGATAATGTTGCTGATCCACTAACTAAGCCTTTACCTGGACCATTATTCGAGATGCATCGTGAATCAATTGGTTTGAAGCATATGGGTAGTTGGCTCTAGTGCAAGTGAGAGATTGTTAGAGTAGGTGCCCGTCGAGCCAAGTGTTGGCCGAGTGTTCACAATGAAACTCTATGTATAAACAGTCTTTATTTTAATAATATTTGAAATTATTATTTTGGCACATCTTTATCTGTATACCCATGCTAGTTGCATAGATAAAGCCCTTGAATATACAAATAGTAGAAAGAATATGAGATGCTCATATGATGAGTATCATGAAACTCATATTTGAAATACTGTATATTCTAAACAGTTCCTAGTCGATTCAGCCGTCGCTAAGAAGGATATAGGCCGCTTGAGTTCGAGACTAGTATCTGCGATGTGAGTACCATGTTTCATTGGTAAGGGACATTGTGATGTCCGAGCATGCAGATAGGGCTCCTGGTAGAGTGCACTGAACAACCCTCCATAAAGGACTTTCCAAGTGGTTCTCACTTATCGAGGGGAAACGTCCTAGTTTATGGTTGTACACCATTAATCCTTATGACCCGGGACAACATTGAGACTTTATGTGCTAGCATTACACTTTGACTTGTTTACCGACTCTCAAGGGGTCATCAGGTGGCAAGGTTGGGTGTTTTGTCGAAACATATAGGAGTCGATGCATTGTAGTCGGGGATTCACCGCTTACCTTCGGATATGGATATCCTATGTGTATCTAGTATGAAATCTCTCATCAGATTATGGTGGTAATTATGAAAGGGGTTTCATAGATTACACCATCGATACAACTACAACATGACACATAGAATCGATTCATTGACAACTCTCGATATACCAATGGTTGTCGAATCGGTCGGGATATATGAGTTGAAGGGACCGTACTGTACGCTAACCATAATTGAATGGTTCTTGCAGGCACTATCATTTTATACCTAGGGAATCATGTAAGCGATGCTGATAGGCGTTTAACATGATTGGTTGGGTACTATCATACTTGAGTTCTGACGTTCTTGTTATCAAGGAGTTGATAAATAAGAATGGAGCAATTGAGGTATGCTCATATAAGGACATGTTTAGTCCGAATCACATGGAGATGTGAACACACGGCTATTTATATCAATGAACCATTGAAGGCCACACAAGTACTAGCTTTCTAGCTCCCGTTGAGAAGTAAAATAGTTCAATGTGTTGAACGGCTTATAAAGGAGTTTATAAGCATAATTGACTTCTACAAGGGAAATGTAACTTTTAATTTGTGGAAGTGTTCCTAAATTAAAAGTTGGCCAAATAAATAATGTAATTGAAAATTGTGATTTTCATAAACATTATTATGGATTAAATTAAATTAATTCAAGTGTTGAATTAATTAAACACTAGTGGGCCTAGTAGAGTCCAAATAATTAAATTAATTCAAGTGTTGAATTAATTAAATCATATTGGGTCTTGTAGAGCCCAATAGTAAAATAATTATTCAACTAGTGACTTGAGTAAATTCAAGTAATGTTTAATTAGTCTCAAATTTGTTTGAGATAATTAAATTAAGTCCATTGTTTTTTAATTGTTAAAAATCAAATAAAAATGCCTGCATGGGAGGTGAAGATTTGGGAGACAACTTTTTGTACAACCAAGGCATGACATGCACATGCTTAACTCAACTTTTTCAAGGACCAAGAAAAGTCTTCCAACCTCTTTCCCTCCCTCACTTTGGCCGAAATTTACCATCATTTTTCTCTCCATTTTTCTTCATTTTTGGTTGAGGAAATCTTGCACTTCTCTTTGAAAAATCCTCATATTTTTCTAGTCCAAAATATGAGGGGATCTACCTTTTTGGTGGTGGGCTTTATTTTAGAGCAAGGAGTGCTCTTTGGAAGCTTGTAGATCAATTCATCCATTCAAGTGCTAAGGTGTTTACACCTTAGTTGGAGCCAGCATCAATCCTTGTGATTGATAGGTATGATTTCTTTACACCCTACGAATGTCATAGTTGTGTTTTTGTATTTGCCACACACTAGTATAGAGGTGGCCGAAATTTTCTCGTATAAATAGAAAATTTTGTTGCTTCCGCTGCGAATTCGAGCACCTAAAATCGATCCCTTTCACAAGTATGCAAGCATGTTTAAGAAAAGTTTATGGCACGTCTAAGTATGTATGTACGTATGCTCAGGTTTATCAAGCAAGTTCAAGTTTTAATTATGTATGTCTTATTTTAAAGTTGCATGTGATTTTATTATGTACTACTCGTTACTACCAGTTTATACGTGTTGAGTCTTTACACTCACTAGACTTGATCGATGCAGGTGAGGACGTTTATGAGGAGGGTGAAGGTGTTGAACGAGGAGCTGGCTTGGACTGAGCGGAAGGCTAAACCCGAGGACCGCCAAGTTTTAGTTTTCATGAAAATGTTCGATTACTTTTGTCGAACTTTAAATTTCAAATCTTTTGGTTGCAACAACTTGTGAGACGTACAATTACCTCTTTTTATCGTTGGATGTTCACATTTCGATTAAGAAAATTTTAAATTTTTCCGCAAATTTTGAGTAGTAAAAGTTCTGTAACGCTCCAGATTCGACGACTGTCCTCACTGTACCAAGACGAGTCTTTCTAGCGTGCTTATGTCCTCACTCACACGCACCCAGGGAAACTTCCCAGGGGTCACCCATCCCAAAATTTCTCCAAGTCAAGCACGCTTCACTTTGGAGTTCTTATGTGATGAGCTACCGAAAAGAAGATGCACCTTCTTGATATGAGTAGTACAAATCAAATCTTTTAAGTCCTCTTCAACTGTGGTTGGTCCCCGTTCATAATTTAACGCTTTCCAACCACGATCTAACCCGTTCATAATTTAACGGGGTGGATAGGTCCTCGACCACGTTCACCGACTTCCAAACCCATTCATAATTTTGTCACAAGACATTTAGCATACCTCAAAAACTTAAAATATTTTCTTTTTGCACGTCAACATACTTACTTGGTGTTGAGGGATCCGTTGGACTTCGATCGAGGTTGTTGCTGCAACATACTAACGTGACTTCATAAACTCAACGGGTGTAACTTATACGTAACAATCAAACTTACTCACGAGTTCATACATTTCCTTAGGTCGTTCTAAAATTCCCGTGACTCGACATTGTTATACATTGCACTTAACCAAGACGTCAACCTCAAAGCATACCATAATATTTCCCAAAAACTCAAGTACACGGACCCCGTGCCCAGGTCTAGCTCCGGGTCCGTGTAGGTGCGGTGGAATGACTCGTGAATAAAAGTAAAGGCACGGACCCCGTGCCTAGGTCCGGGTATGGGTCCGTGTAGACACTGGAAAAATGCACTCCGGAAGGACAAAGACACGGACCCCGTGCTAGGGTCCGTCTGTGGGTCCGTGTACCTGCGGGAGGAGTCAACCTTCGGGATTACGGAACAGGATTTTCTTAACAGTCTAGACTCGATTGTACCGACCACGAATCGACACCACGAGACCATCTTAGGATGCTATGTCTTTGACTCAAGCCTATACATTTATTCCCCAAAACAATCTTATGTTATAGTTAACCCAATCACCTGTGAACACGACTTCGACAACAACATGATTCATACGACCATTCGATCTCCCAAGTGCCTATCGACGCGAAACGAATATACTACAACCATCCCAACATCATGCTAAACATACCTAGACACAGCAACGATCGCCCTTTGATCTCCAACGAAGCCTGCAACAGTAAAATATCAAGAACACATCAACATCATAATTTCTGAAAAATGCAGTTTGAGCAGTCCCACGAAAAACTCCATAACTCACTAAATATTTATCCAAATAACTCGAATTTTATATCAAATCGAAGGTAAAAAAAAGGTATACATTTTTTGCGTGGAAAGCTTTCTCTAAATCTCGACCGAAAAATCGCAATTTTCAACAGAACAGCAATTTACGAAATTTCAGATCTATATATATTTCAAAACGCATTCGATGCATTTACCGCTCAAAATTCTACATCACACATACATTTTACGCATTAAACAACGCAACACGTAATATGACATGATCGACGCAGCAAAAGAAAGATTATACGTGCCTTTGATGATAAACGTTATCGAAATGGCGATACCGAAGCGGAGATGGCGCGAGGATTGATCCGGAACGATGGTGGCTCGATTATCTTGAAATAAAGTTGCCGAAATCTCGCTGGAAATAGAGGGGAAGGGGGCGGCTAGGGGAAGGGGGCGGCTGCTTGTTCTCTCAAGAACCCTAATTTTTCTTTCTTTAAAAATCTGAAAATGAATGTGTAGGTGTGTTGTGTGTTTTAGTGTGTGTAAAATCGTGTAAGTGTGTGTGAGTGTGTGTGGGTTTAATTGATAAAAATACTAATAAAAGTTAACCCACACTAATTTTAACAAGACTCTTAAATTAAAATAACACCCACCAAAATGCTAATTTTAAAAGTTTTAAACTCTTAAAGTTACCAACTAAATGATTTAGGCTCAAAGATGCTAAAACTAAATAAATCATTAAATTGCCCCATCCTCAACTTAAAAAAATTACCACACTTTCTGTAAGGCCCGAGATGTTATTACAGTAATTTGAGATTAATCTGCAATGATTATAGACAGAACGGATTAGCTGGAGAAAAGTAATGCCAAGATTTTAAGTTGATAAAATGAGATTGTGTAAGAGGGCATGCGAAGCGAGACCGCACCTGCAGTTGAAGAAGGACCGCACCCGCGGTCGATATTAATGAAATTGTGAAGAGGAGGCCGAAGCCTCACCGCACCCGCGGTGTTAACAGGGACCGCCCCCGCGGTGCAGTACCGCACCCGCGGTCTTGACATGTACCGCACCCGCGGTCATGCAATTTCAGAAAAGATAAGATTGTCGAACCATGAGCGCACCCGCGGTCTTACACCTACCGCACCCGCGGTGCGACGTGTTGTGCGAAAATGAGGACACCTCATGACATGCATGCACTGATATATATAGATGATAATTCCTTCGAAAATCATTCAGCAGAAATTGAAAAGGGTCTGAAGAAGAAAGGAGAAAATCCTTACGCCTTTTTCGAGAAATCCGTCCGTCTGATTTTGAATCCGGCTTCGATATCGAGTTCCTAGCGATGTAGGCTACAACTGGACGTAAGTTTTACTACGTTTTGACATGCTTTGAAATTATGGTATTGTCAGAATTGAATGGAACTCATATATGTTGTTCTTGACATGTTAGACATCGTAGAATCGAAGTCAGATTAAGAAACGGACTGAATATGAACTTGTTATGATTTCAGAATAAGATTGAATAAGAATTGATATCCAGATTGAGTGGTTATCGATTATGAGATATTAGAATTAATATCTGATTGAAATGGTATTGTTGGGTATATTGATATTATACCGTTATGCCATCAATATTGAAGTAAGTTAAGTATTGAGCAGAACAGATTTGATTCGAGTGGTGTATTGATATTATACTCCTCGATATTGTTCTTGTCAGATCGATAGTGACAGGTTTTGAGTTCGAGACTTCGACAGAGCCAGAATATCAGAAAGAAAGGTATAAATTAATGTTGAGTTGGGATTGCACAACTCGAGTGAGGTTTGACTCGAGTTTCCCTAAATCACATACTTTGACTTATTGCATTGATATTTGCAATTAATCAGACTTATGATTGTAGTTTATTGATTTATAGCTACTGTGTGATAAGATTGATATTTGTAGCTTATTGATTTATAGCTACTGCATGTAATGACTGCTGATTCGCTAGTCATTGACTGATTTGCTTAGATACTGACCCTGTGAACACGACTTCGACAACAACATGATTCATACGACCATTCGATCTCCCAAGTGCCTATCGACGCGAAACGAATATACTACAACCATCCCAACATCATGCTAAACATACCTAGACACAGCAACGATCGCCCTTTGATCTCCAACGAAGCCTGCAACAGTAAAATATCAAGAACACATCAACATCATAATTTCTGAAAAATGCAGTTTGAGCAGTCCCACGAAAAACTCCATAACTCACTAAATATTTATCCAAATAACTCGAATTTTATATCAAATCGAAGGTAAAAAAAAGGTATACATTTTTTGCGTCGAAAGCTTTCTCTAAATCTCGACCGAAAAATCGCAATTTTCAACAGAACAGCAATTTACGAAATTTCAGATCTATATATATTTCAAAACGCATTCGATGCATTTACCGCTCAAAATTCTACATCACACATACATTTTACGCATTAAACAACGCAACACGTAATATGACATGATCGACGCAGCAAAAGAAAGATTATACGTGCCTTTGATGATAAACGTTATCGAAATGGCGATACCGAAGCGGAGATGGCGCGAGGATTGATCCGGAACGATGGTGGCTCGATTATCTTGAAATAAAGTTGCCGAAATCTCGCTGGAAATAGAGGGGAAGGGGGCGGCTAGGGGAAGGGGGCGGCTGCTTGTTCTCTCAAGAACCCTAATTTTTCTTTCTTTAAAAATCTGAAAATGAATGTGTAGGTGTGTTGTGTGTTTTAGTGTGTGTAAAATCGTGTAAGTGTGTGTGAGTGTGTGTGGGTTTAATTGATAAAAATACTAATAAAAGTTAACCCACACTAATTTTAACAAGACTCTTAAATTAAAATAACACCCACCAAAATGCTAATTTTAAAAGTTTTAAACTCTTAAAGTTACCAACTAAATGATTTAGGCTCAAAGATGCTAAAACTAAATAAATCATTAAATTGCCCCATCCTCAACTTAAAAAAATTACCACACTTTCTGTAAGGCCCGAGATGTTATTACAGTAATTTGAGATTAATCTGAAATGATTATAGACAGAACGGATTAGCTGGAGAAAAGTAATGCCAAGATTTTAAGTTGATAAAATGAGATTGTGTAAGAGGGCATGCGAAGCGAGACCGCACCTGCAGTTGAAGAAGGACCGCACCCGCGGTCGATATTAATGAAATTGTGAAGAGGAGGCCGAAGCCTCACCGCACCCGCGGTGTTAACAGGGACCGCCCCCGCGGTGCAGTACCGCACCCGCGGTCTTGACATGTACCGCACCCGCGGTCATGCAATTTCAGAAAAGATAAGATTGTCGAACCATGAGCGCACCCGCGGTCTTACACCTACCGCACCCGCGGTGCGACGTGTTGTGCGAAAATGAGGACACCTCATGACATGCATGCACTGATATATATAGATGATAATTCCTTCGAAAATCATTCAGCAGAAATTGAAAAGGGTCTGAAGAAGAAAGGAGAAAATCCTTACGCCTTTTTCGAGAAATCCGTCCGTCTGATTTTGAATCCGGCTTCGATATCGAGTTCCTAGCGATGTAGGCTACAACTGGACGTAAGTTTTACTACGTTTTGACATGCTTTGAAATTATGGTATTGTCAGAATTGAATGGAACTCATATATGTTGTTCTTGACATGTTAGACATCGTAGAATCGAAGTCAGATTAAGAAACGGACTGAATATGAACTTGTTATGATTTCAGAATAAGATTGAATAAGAATTGATATCCAGATTGAGTGGTTATCGATTATGAGATATTAGAATTAATATCTGATTGAAATGGTATTGTTGGGTATATTGATATTATACCGTTATGCCATCAATATTGAAGTAAGTTAAGTATTGAGCAGAACAGATTTGATTCGAGTGGTGTATTGATATTATACTCCTCGATATTGTTCTTGTCAGATCGATAGTGACAGGTTTTGAGTTCGAGACTTCGACAGAGCCAGAATATCAGAAAGAAAGGTATAAATTAATGTTGAGTTGGGATTGCACAACTCGAGTGAGGTTTGACTCGAGTTTCCCTAAATCACATACTTTGACTTATTGCATTGATATTTGCAATTAATCAGACTTATGATTGTAGTTTATTGATTTATAGCTACTGTGTGATAAGATTGATATTTGTAGCTTATTGATTTATAGCTACTGCATGTAATGACTGCTGATTCGCTAGTCATTGACTGATTTGCTTAGATACTGACTGTATGTATTGATTATTGAGTCGTTGAGTCACCGGCTGATTCGTCGGGTTATTGACTGATTCGTCTTATTATAGGCTGATTCGCCTAGTCACCGGCTGTTTCGTCGGGTTATAGACTGATTCGTCTAAACTTAAGCTGATTCGCTTAATTACAGGCTGATTCGTCTGGTTATTGGCTGATTCGCCTAATTACTGGCTGATTCGTCAGGTTATTGACTGAGTCGTCAATTCTGCGGCTGATTCGCCCAGACACTGGAGATATTAATTATATCGATGCCGTTTAGGGATTGATTCATTCCTATCGACTGAGATTCGATATAATTACCTATATCCAGACATCGGGATCCCTAGGATAGAGTTGAGTCGAGTCTGAGACGACGCGTCAGTGGAGTCGAGTCTGAGACGACGCGTCGGATGAGTTGAGTCCGATACGACATGTTGAGTTATAGTGTTATATCATTCATGATTATTGAATGCCTGAGATTGATTTATGTTTCTGATTTGATACATGTTATGAATATTTCTTATATGCTTTCGTATATGTTTTTATATGATTGCATTTATACATTGTTTATACTGGGATATTTATATCTCACCGGAGTTATCCGGCTGTTGTCTTGTTTTGTATGTGTGCATGACAACAGGTGGGGCTGGATCAGGGTCAAGAAGAGGATGAGAGAAGACGAGTTTAGCGTGGTGATTCCGGACTTGATTTAGAGATAGGGTTAGACACTTGATATTAGCTGTTAAACCCTAGTGAATAAATGTATGTTGTACATGACTTGTACTTTTATACTGAGATGTATATTCATGTTTAATATGTAATTTGAGTAAATTACATTACGTTTCCGCTTTGTATTTTAAAAAAAATTTAGACCCTGTTTTATAATTGATTAATTAGTCCCAAACATGATTAAGAACTTGATTAGCGTCCGGGTCCCCACACTTTCAAATTGCCAAAAATCGTCCCCGGTCTTTTCCTCTATCCCGCCTCGAATAATCGCCTAAAACATGAAACTAGAAAAACATTTTAACGTGCATCTCATAAACTCGAATAATTTAAAATAATGCATTTAAATAAATCATGCATGGCTTAAAACTCATTTTAAAATTAGTTAAATGATTTAATAATTAAATAACTGCATGGGCTATATGTGTACTGAATTTGGGCACTACAATTATAATGGATGTGTTATTTGTCAACACTACATTTCGACCAAAGGCTTTGGATGAATCCAATTATACTCTTTGGAAAGTTAAGATGATGTTCTAAATTAAACCCATAGAAGAAAGAGCAGGAAAACGAGTCCTAGATGATTGGTCTCCACCAAGAACCATTGATACGGATGGTGACAGTCGCAACAAACCAGAGAGTGCACGAACAATTGATGAAGTCCAAACTTCAAATCTCAATACAAAAGCACACGATGCAATTTTCACTTTGGTCGACATCAACATGTTTAGTTTGATCACCAACTGCACCTCTGCCAAAAACGCATGGTAAATTTTTCAAAATCACTGTGAAGGATCTGAGAGTTTGTGCAGGAACCAAGCTAAGGATGTTGACCACTAAATTTGAAAGCTTGAGAATAGAAGAAAATGAGATAATCGTCGAATATGATCAAAGGCTATGGGATATTGCAAAAGAAGCTTTTAGTCTCGATGATCCAATGTCAAATGAAAGACTGGTAAGCAAGGTCTTAAGATTCCTACCGGAACGATCAACATAAAGATCTGTGCTATTGATGAGTCCAAATACACTTCCAAATACAACATGTATGAGTATGGTGAATCTTCCAACTATTTATCACAACCAAATGTTTTTTGTGAAGGAAAGTAAAGTTACTTAAAACTCTTCAAGAAAAACCCATTCTGTCAAAAAATTACCGAATAAGAAACTAGATTATACTCAAAGACCAAAGCAAATAATGCGATATTTTATTTGCCACTATTACTGTAAATTAGGTAATATCAAACCTTTTTGTTTTAAGTTGAGAGATGGTTTTATGAGCCGGAAAGAAGACCGGATGTTGCACAAGGTGTTTCCCAACATCAAGCGCAACACTGTCATCAGTAAACTTCAAGTAAAGAAAGTTTGGGTGTTTAAGGGCGAAATCCGATGCTCTGTAATTTATACATCCTTGAAAACTAACATTACAGGTAGTTGGTATTTCGACAGTGGGTGTTAGCACCACACGACAGGGTCTAAAGATCACTTCACTGATTATGTTGAACTAAAAAGTGGACATGTGACCTATGGAGGTGGTGCAAAAGGAAGAATTATTGGTAAATGGACTTTGAATGAGGATGAACTACCAGAACTCCACAATGTGTTACACATTGAGAGAATCAACTCAAATTTAATAAGCAACTTTGTGACGATGATTTGCGTGTTAAGTTTGGAAAGAATAATTGTGAAGTCTTTGATAAAGATAATATTTTTGTCATGTCAGGTACAAGATCTGCTGATAATTGCTACCAACTCGGTGAAGATCATGCTTGCAGATATACCAAATTAAGTGAACAAAATTTGTGACATAAAAAACTGGGACATGCAAACTTCAAGACATTGAAGAACCTTTGTAAGTATGATGTTGTATAAGGTATGCCAAATTTAAGCTCAGGAACTGCATATATTTGTGGATCATGCCAGAAAGGTAAGAAAATACGTGTTCCACACCAAGTGTTGCAACACTTTGGGACAACATGGTGTTTAGAATTTTTACACATGGATCTTATGGGTCCAATGAAAGTGGAAAGCCTGAGCGGTAAGAAATATTCATTTATTTGTGTTGATGATTTATCACGTTTTACATGGTTAAGTTTCTTAGAGAGAAATCAGACACATTTGATGTTTTTAGGAAACTCCATGCTAGTATTACTAATTTACATAACTTGAGGGTTGGTAATATCAGAACCGTCCATTGTAAGGAGTTTGAGAATTCAATTTTTTCATCTCTGTGTGATAAAAGGGCATAACTCATAAATTTCAGCCCCAAGGAATCCTCAACATAAAGAATCGAACCCTGCAAGAGATGGATCGGGTCATGTTATGTTCTTAAAATATTACAAAACAAATTTAGACTGAGAATTGAAACACAACATGTCATATCTCAAATCGTGTGTATTTATGGATTGGTTTCGCTATGACCTCTTATGAGATTCTCATGGGAAAGAAGCCAAACCTTAAGTATTTTCATGTGTTTTAGTGTGTATGTTATGTCTTGAACGACCGAGATCATCTTGCTAAGTTTCATTCTAAAAGTGACAAATGTCTGTTTCTTAGATATTCTACCAATAGTCGTGCATATCAAATGTTTAATCTAAGAACTAGGATGACTATAAAATCCATTAATGTTATGTTTGATGATCTTCCAGATCTAGCTAGTAAGAAAGTCAAGGATGACATAGATGGACAGCTGGATACATCTGAGTCATTGGCCAGAACAAATTTTGAGTCAGATGTTGCAGCATCTAGCTCGACACTACCTATGACTGAGACAAAAACAGAGGAAGACGAACAAGAAAATAATGCATTGATCAGTGATGAGAAAGATATTCCAAGTAAAATTCAGAAGAATTATCCATCATCACAGATCATTGGAGAAGTACATAGGGACATGCAATGTAGAAGAAAGGAGAAAGTTGACTACAAAAAATGATTGGTTTAGTATGCATGAGTTTCGTATATTGTCATGTAAGAAATTCTTGCTTTGTGTCACATATTGAACCAAAAAATATTACCGATGAATTAAAAGATGAATTTTGGGTCAATTCTATGCATGAAGAACTCGAGCAATTTGTGTGCAATGATGTGTGAGATTTAGTTCCAAAACCTGAAAACGTGTATGTAATTAGAACTAAATGGATTTTTAAGAACAAAACTGATGAATCAGGGAATGTAGTTAGAAAAAAGTATAATTAGTTGCTCAAGGTTATACATAGGTTGAGGGGGTGGATTTTGATGAAACATTTGCTCATGTAGCCCAAATTGAGTCTGTCTGACTGTTACTTGCCATTGCATGTCATATGAGAATTAAATTGTATCGAATGGATGTGAAGAGTGTGTTTTTAAATGGCATCTTGAATGAATAAGCTTATGTAAGTCAACCAAAAAGTTTTGACGATCCAAATCACTTGGACCATGTTTACAAGGAAGAAAGCATTGTATGGACTGAAACAGGCTCCATGAGCATGGTATTGCAGGTTGATAGAATACATGCTATATTGGCTTCAAACGAGGTGATGTCGATAAAATCCTTTTTTATTCAAAGGCTAAAGCATGATATTCTAATTTGTCAAGTCTATGTGGATGACATAATCTTTGGTGCTTCTTCACAAAGGCATTTAGATAATTCCGTTGAAAGCATGTCTTCACAATTTGAAATGAACATGGTAGGCGAATTAGGTTTCTTTCTTGGATTGCAAATAAAACAATTGCATTATGGTATCTTTCTCTGTCGATCTAAGTATGCGAAAAATTTGGTCAAGAAATTTTCAAATGAGAACACTAAGCACATGAAAACATCCATGGGGTCTAGTGAAAAAACTGTCCAGAGATGATGTTTCCGAAGGTTTTGACAACACTCTGTATTGCAGCATCATCGGAAGTCTTCTCTACTTAAGTGCCGGTCACCTTGATATAATGTTCAATGTATGTTTATGTGCTATATTTCAAGCAAATCTTAAGATCACTCATCTAAAGGATATCAATCGAATTCTGAGATATATTGTAGGGACCAATGAACTTGGTTTGTGGTACACCAAAGAAACAAATACCAATTGGGTGGGATTTAGTGACGTTGACTGGGCTAGTGACCTAGATGATATGAAGAGTACAAGTTGAGGTTGTTTCTACTTAGGAAATAATCTGCTGTCATGATACAGTAGAAAACAAAACTGTGTCCTTGTCTACCGCTGAATCTGAATATATTGCAGCTGGTAATTATTGTTCACAACTGTTGTGGATGAACCAAATGATTAAGGATTATGGTCTTCATAGTGAACCTTGATAGTTTACTTTGAAGATTCAAGTGCAATTGATATTTCAAAAATCCTAGTAGAACATTCTCGAGCAAAACACATTGACAATATAAATCATTTTATTCAAGATTTGGTTGAGAAATGTATAATTCGAATGGAATTTGTTGGAATTGAGAACTAACTGGATGATATTTTCACAAAACCATTAGATTTTGAGATATTTTACAACCTTCAGAAGTCTCTCAGCTTGTGTGTATAATGTGTAAAGGCCCGTATTTCGTATTCGTATTTTTGCGGAATTTTAAAAATTTTTCTAAATAAATAATTATCTTGTCTCATTTATAAAATGAACATGTAAATAATTTTAACTTTAAAATAACAGAGGAAGAAAATATTATTTTCAATCAACAATTTAAAAATAATCCAACGTAAACAACAATTTAAAAATAACCCAACGTATTAAAACCGAGTTAGAAAAATAAAAGGTACATAAACAAAAACATGAGGTCCTCGGGTGTTCTACTGCTCCCACAAGATAACTCACTGGTCTACGCCCTCCGTCTCGACCTCATCAGTACCTACAACAATCAAGTCTAGTGAGTCAAAAGACTCAACGTGTATATGACGTGAATAACAAGTAATATACATATCATAAAATCGCATGCAACGTAAAAATAAATTATCGTAAAGCGTATGCTGAAAATCGTATCATGAATAATTATATCTACGTGCATCTCTGAAAATCATACGTGAAAGCTTGCTCCATAGAGCTCTGTCATAACATATCATAATTTTTCTTGTAGAGATAATGTTTCTAAGCAAGTGGCCCATAACATAGCGTAAGCGCCTGATCAGACTAAACCACAGTATACTGGGCGGTAGAGATCAATCACAGCCCTTGGACTGGATGTCCGTACCCATACATAATATAAACCGGTCATAAGTCACCGGGCGGAGTGGTCCTCGGTTGCGCCTACCGACTTCCAAACCCATAAACGTAAGGTGGCCACAAGACATATCGCATATATCTCAAAAATAAACATTTTTTATAATTTTTATGCACGTAATATAATTATAAATTTATTTTACCGGATGAGTTGGATCGTTCCCAGGTTTGCTGCGACTTAATTCTAATATGTGACACATGAAATAAATCTTAACTTGACAAAAACTTAACAATCGAACTAAAAACGAGACGGTTAGAACCAATAACTTGATTTTTTTATCATGGCTTCGTACCAACCCGAACCAACATTAAACCAACGTTTAACCATGATTAAAAATACCCAAAAATACTGAAAAATATGCATCATAACTGTAAAACACGAAAATAGGTGAAAGGAATCCAAAAACATAAAACACTCTTTCGAGAGTCATTTTGGCACCTTTCACCGTAAATTCTCGTACGACCTCTAAACTCGACCAAATCGCGAACGGCCAAAAACATGACTTTCCTAACTCATTAAGGTAGTGTCAAGTCCAAGTCCATGGGCTAAAAGCGAAACAAGAACTCAAACCACCACCAAAACCGTGACCCAAAGCTGCTGTCAAAAAGTAGAAAATACAGCAGCGGTAGCTTGCTTGTTTGTGGAGCAAACTCTGAAAATAATGGCCATGGGCTTGAACCACCGCCCAAGGACTCTTACCAAAATCCTAAGGCATGGCTTGGACCATGGGTAAGGGCTAAAAGCCAACCAAAAACCAAGCAAACACCTAGTACAATCACATCTCAAAACTGAGAGAGCCACTTTCTATATAATGTGATGTATTGCATTGTTTTTTTGTTTGTATCATTCCAATGGCCATTTGAGCGACCATGGCTCGATCTAGACATGATGGAGTGTTGCATAAACCATGGCTACGGACTAGTAGCCAACCACAATTCATCCAACATCTCCAAAAACCCGAACGTTCATACACACAGAATTTGAAGGAAACGAAATGAACTTGTGTTGTTGTTGTGAAATTCTAATGGATCTGTGAACCAAGCTTGGAAAGGACACCTTGGTCACGTCCTAGACATGTTAAGGGAGGGTTCTAACCGTGGCTACAGTCCCTAGGGCAGCCAAGATTCGAATACTCCCCTTAACCACACAAATGATAAAACTTTGATCCAAATTCTGCACCAATGGAAAAGTTACTGTTATTTGTTTGTTTGTGCGTGTATGGATGTAAAAAAATGGACCAATAACACCCTAACACACTCTAAAACATTCCTAGAAGCAGCATTGAGTGCCTGGAAAAAGAACCAACCTCCTGAACCACAAAGCAAGCCAACCAAAAACGTGAGACACAAAGTGGAAACATAAAAATTCTGTACAGAAGTTCTTGGGTAGTTGCTGCTATATTTCGTTTTTCCTCCCAAACCTTGATCACATATTGATTTAAAATATCTATTATGACTTGATTGAAGAGCAAAGAACTAATATATACATGCCTGGAATTTGTTTTGACAAAAACAAATCAATACAACGAATACGAGCGGCGAAACGGAGTTGGATCTCTTTTCTTATTTCTGCTGCTATTCTCTCGATTCTATGCTGCTGGTTCTCTGCTATTTTCGAAGCTTATGGTTGTAAGTTCTGAAGGTGAAGATTCAAGGGGTGTTAAATGGGTATTGAAGTGCATTAAGGTGGAGGTTACAAGTCAAGAAGTGGAATGGATTTTGAAATGATTCCTTCCCTAGTTGCCGTTGGTTTTTGCTTCCTATTCTTACTGCATGTGCACGTTAATTTGTTTAGGAAATGGCTTGAGGGAAATGATGTGGATTTTAGTATTTGAATTTACTACTACTTAGTGAATTAAAAATAGGAAATGAATACACCATGAAGTGCAATTAGAGATGGTTTGAATTGAGAGTTACAAGTGAAAGCTTTTAATGGGAATTTGAAATGCTTCATTCCCTAGCTGGCCGAGTTTCTTGTTCTTATTCTTGTTGCATGTACACATTAATTTGTTAGGCTAATGGGTTGAAGAAGAATTAAGGTGAATTATGGTGTTAGAACTATCCTAATTAGTGAATTAAAAGATTAAAGAAATGAATATACCATGTAGCCCCATTAGAGGTGCTTTGAAAAGAAAAGTTACTACCCTTTGAAATGGCTTGACCGAAGGTTACTAATTTGTGCATGGTAAAATATTGTTAAATTCTTAAGGTTTTAAATACTCATTATACATTTTAATGAATTACCACATTAATTTAGAATAAGTTCTTGCATGACATGGCATGGTTTATAATTTAAGTATTTAAATGTTATGTTTAATTTCTGGAATATATTATTTCTAGATTAATTCATCCTCATTTATTTTCACATTTTAATTTAAGCTTTAATTAAATATGGAACCTAAAAGAATTTATTTAATAACTTAGCTCCCATTAATTTAATAAATCCTAAAACATTCTTTTTCTTTAAATTAAATTATTCCTTGACTTACTTAAATTTAGGAATATTTTCTTATTATTAATCTTATTTCTAGTTTCCAAACTCCGGCCCGACCTCGCATATTTATCTTGAAAAGATAAAACTAGCCATCTACTCTTAAAATAAATAATCATAATTTAACAATTATAAAATGAATTAAACACTTCATATATTTATAAAAATTCATTTTTAATTTAAAATTATCCATGGCTTATACGTAATCTGATTTTCGGGTTCTACAACTCTACCCCCCTTAAAAGAAATTTCGTCCTCGAAATTCGCTTATCCTTGATAAACAAAAAGTTTAGACTCTTAATTCTAGAATCTTAATAATCCACGCTTCCGATGCGCTACTCTGATAAGATAAGTATTAAGTTGTCCTCACGTTTCCTCAATAAATTTGTCTACCAAAATCCTCGTTTGTGAATCGCAACTTAAAACAACTTATAGTGACGTAGTTCTATTCAACTATAACCCCGAATTTTGACTTATCCCGCAATTCCTCATACTAGAGGTGGATGTCCAAATTTAACGCGTCTTACTTTCCTTATAATATATCAAGATGTTCATTGACCTATTATATTCCAATATTGAAATCTTAACAGCATCCTTTCTTAACTTTATTGAATTCAAGATATGTTAAAGCTTCAAGTCCAAGTATTGGCATTCATTCAGTTCGACTTAGGAGGTCTTAGTAAAGCACTTAAAATTTTAAACCTTATCTCAACCCTATAATAATATTAGACTAAGATCCTTGAATCGAATCTTTATCTTACCGCTCCAAACTTACATAACCTAACTATTTAAAAGTGCATCCCAATATAACGTTGTTGCAAATCTTAAGTTCGAGTGGTCTTAATCCATAAAACCCAAAATATACGATACCGATCTTCCACCTAAATAATAAAATTATTCTAGCACAAATTACATGCTTAAACTATTTCCTTTTCAATTAGATTAAAGTTGAGACCTAAGACCCTGGGACTTTCCTTATTGAAGCGAACATCGCACCCTTACATATCCTTAATGTTTAATTAATATTAGCATATAAAACTTAATAAGTTGGCTCATGGTAGTATTAGACTAACTCTAATAAATCAATTTCATTTATAACACATAGAATTCTAGAATCCCAATATCAAGCATTTAGATTCCTTACTTGATAAAAATCTTAATATTCATCAATTGATAATTTATATTGAACACAACTAATCTCCTTTTATTTTTATCTCACTCAAGATTTCCGTATGAACAAATATCCAATAAATTTGAAATTCAAACTTACCTAATCCAAATAGCTTTGAATAAAATAATTCCAATACGCATATCCGTTTAGTCCCAAGTTTGTAAATGACTTCCAAAATTTCTCAAGACAAAGTGTCTACCTCACCTCTTACGTGCGTCTACCAATTATACTAACCATCATCGTACCCAACTTTCCTAAAAATTTTAAATTCTCACAAGGTATAATCTTAAATGTTAAGATCATAACTAAAACTTGTGACACATCAGACTTATGTTCCCAAAAATTTACTAACTCAATATTTATCCTTATAACTTAACTAACCAATCAAATTTACCTTAAATCGGCATCCCTTTAAATCCTTAATTTGCCACAACATGATTTCACTAACGCTTAAATTTTCATGCCTAAGATTGATACATCCTATAATGTCATTGGTTACCATTCATTATAACATTATAATCCAAATATCTAAATATTATATATTTCCTTCGAGCCCAAATAACCGGAAATTCCTACCATTTAAACCGTTCAATTCTCACTTACTACTAGATAAGTTCTCAAATTTCCTAAGATTTTAAAATTAATTCTTACTTTTCTCGAATATCATCCAATTTTTCCTAAATCTCGAAAATTCCACAATTACCCATGAGTCCTCAGTATTCTCAATTTCATTTTATAGATTTCCCGTACCATAAGGTTCAATAGCCTTAAGTTTATTATACCTAAAATTAATTCCCATAACACGTCTTACATTTCTATAAATACTTAAAATCCCAAGTGTTCCTCAAAAGTTCGCATTTAATGCTTAAAATTTTGAAAATTGCAACCTGACCCTTACAGTTCTCCCAATTTACATTTTGGCCCTACAACTCTTCGAAATTTGCATAATTGTCCTCATAAAATTTTCCATCTTTACCTCATTAAACTTTTAGATTCTCGAACTCGAAATTTAATCCCAAAATTTGGTAAATTCGAAAATAGTCCCTTAGAATTTTTTTTTCACTTAGGTCCTCTAATTATTAGTTATTACAATTAGGTTCTTAAAATTCTCAATTCATGCAATTCCATCCTTAAATCTAACTACGTAGAGCATGTATCCTAAATAAATTCTCATAATTAATCTTTTATTTCCATAGATATTTAAAATCCTTAAATTGTACATTATAATCCTAAAGATTGTCGTAGTCTTCGAATCACTATTGCTTATATAAAATCCTCAAAAATTTACTCGACTAGCAATCAATAACCATTAATAATTTCTTAGAAATTCTACAAGTCTCAAAAGCATTCATAATTTTCAAGATTAACTTATAACCCATAAGGAGGACATCAACACTACTGACCTAAAAATTAATATAGTCAAATCATTTTCAACCTCTCCTAAAGCCCAATATTCGAATTCTTAAACATGTCCAATTCCAAACGTACCCAACATGCATAATTCCATAATTTATTTTTTTAATTTAAATAAACACTGAACAATTAAAATCTGAACGTAAAAACATTTTATGAAAACATGCTGTTAAAATAATTCATGCTTGAAATAAAATGTGTAAATGTAAAAGTTACAAACCAAAGACGTGACTTCATAAGCTTCTCGAGAGCAGTATTAGTACAACCCTTTACAAGATCATAGGCTCTGATACCAACTGTAAAGGCCCGTATTTCGTATTCGTATTTTTGCGGAATTTAAAAATTTTTTCTAAATAAATAATTATCTTGTCTCATTTATAAAATGAACATGTAAATAATTTTAACTTTAAAATAACAGCGGAAGAAAATATTGTTTTCAATCAACAATTTAAAAATAATCCAACGTAAACAACAATTTAAAAATAACCCAACGTATTAAAACTGAGTTTGAAAAATAAAAGGTGCATAAACCAACATATGAGGTCCTCGGGTGTTCTACTGCTGCGACAAGATAACTCACTGGTCTACGCCCTCCGTCTCAACCTCATCAGTACCTACAACAATCAAGTCTAGTGAGTCTAAAGACTCAACATATATATATCGTGAATTACAAGTAATATATATCATAAAATCGCATGCAACGTAAAAAAAAAGTATCGTAAAGCGTATGCTGAAAATCGTATCATGAATAATTATATCTACGTGCATCTCTGAAAATCATGCGTAAAAGCTTGCTCCATAGAGCTTTGTCATTACATAGCATAATTTTTCTGGTAGAGATAATTTTTCTAAGCAAGTGGCTCATAACATAACGTAAGCGCCTGATCAGACTAAACCACAGTATACTGGGCGGTAGAGATGAATCACAGCCCTTGGACTGGATGTCTGTACCCATACATAATATAAACCGGTTGTAAGTCACCGGGCGGAGAGGTCCTCGGTTGCGCCTACCGACTTCCAAAACCATAAACGTAAGGTGGCCACAAGACATATCGCATATATCTCAAAAATAAACATTTATAATTTTTATGCACGTAATATAAATATAACTTTATTTTACCGGATGAGTTGGATCGTTCCCAGGCTTGCTGCGACTTAATGCTAATATGTGACACATGAAATAAATCTTAACTTGACAAAAACTTAACCATCGAACTAAAAACGAGACGGTTAGAACCAATAACTTGATTTTTTTATCATGGCTTCGTACCAACCCGAACCAACATTAAACCAACGTTTAACCATAATTAAAAATACCCAAACATACTAAAAAATATGCATCATAACTGTAAAACACGAAAATAGGTGAAAGGAATCCAAAAACATAAAACACTCTTTCGAGAGTCATTTTGGCACCTTTCACCGTAAATTCTCGTACGACCTCTAAACTCGACCAAATCGTGAACGGCCAAAAACATGACTTTCCTAACTCATTAAGGTAGTGTCCAGTCCAAGTCCATGGCCTAAAAGCGAACCAAGAACTCAAACCACCACCAAAACCGTGACCCAAAGCTGCTGTCAAAAAGCAGAAAATACAGCAGCAGCAGCTTGCTTGTTTGTGGAGCAAACTTTAAAATTATGGCCATGGGCTTGAACCACCGTCCAAGGACTCTTACCAACATCCTAAGTCATGGCTTGGACCATGTCTAAGGGCTAAAATCCAACCAAAAACCAAGCAAACACCTAGGACAATCACAGCTCAAAACCGAGAGAGCCACTTTCTGTATAGTGTGATGTATTGCATTGTTTTGTTGTTTGTATCATTCCAATGGCCATTTGAGCGACCATGGCTCGATCTAGACATGATGGAGTGTTGCATAAACCATGGCTACGGACTAGTAGCCAACCACAATTCATCCAACATCTCCAAAAACCCGAACGTTCATACACACAGAATTTGAAGGAAACAAAATGAACTTGTGTTGTTGTTGTGAAATTCTAATGGATCTGTGAACCAAGCTTGGAAAGGACACCTTGGTCACGTCCTAGACATGTTAAGGGAGGGTTCTAACCGTGGCTACAGTCCCTAGGGCAGCCAAGATTCGAATACTCCCCTTAACCACACAAATGATAAAACTTTGATCCAAATTCTGCACCAATGGAAAAGTTACTGTTATTTGTTTGTTTGTGCATGTATGGATGTAAAAAAATGGACCAATATCACCCTAACACACTCTAAAACATTCCTAGAAGCAGCATTGAGTGCCTGGAAAAAGAACCAACCTCCTGAACCACAAAGCAAGCCAACCAAAAACGTGAGACACAAAGTGGAAACATAAAAATTCTGTACAGAAGTTCTTGGGTAGTTGCTGCTATATTTCGTTTTTCCTCCCAAACCTTGATCACATATTGATTTAAAATATCTATTATGACTTGATTGAAGAGCAAAGAACTAATATATACATGCCTGGAATTTGTTTTGACAAAAACAAATCAATACGACGAATACGAGCGGCGAAACGGAGTTGGATCTCTTTTCTTATTTCTGCTGCTATTCTCTCGATTCTATGCTGCTGGTTCTCTGCTATTTTCGAAGCTTATGGTTGTAAGTTCTGAAGGTGAAGATTCAAGGGGTGTTAAATGGGTATTGAAGTGCATTAAGGTGGAGGTTACAAGTCAAGAAGTGGAATGGATTTTGAAATGATTCCTTCCCTAGTTGCCGTTGGTTTTTGCTTCCTATTCTTACTGCATGTGCACGTTAATTTGTTTAGGAAATGGCTTGAGGGAAATGATGTGGATTTTAGTATTTGAATTTACTATTACTTAGTGAATTAAAAATAGGAAATGAATACACCATGAAGTGCAATTAGAGATGGTTTGAATTGAGAGTTACAAGTGAAAGCTTTTAATGGGAATTTGAATTGCTTCATTCCCTAGCTGGCCGAGTTTCTTGTTCTTATTCTTGTTGCATGTACACATTAATTTGTTAGGCTAATGGGTTGAAGAAGAATTAAGGTGAATTATGGTGTTAGAACTATCCTAATTAGTGAATTAAAAGATTAAAGAAATGAATATACCATGTAGCCCCATTAGAGGTGCTTTGAAAAGAAAAGTTACTACCCTTTGAAATGGCTTGACCGAAGGTTACTAATTTGTGCATGGTAAAATATTGTTAAATTCTTATATTTTAAATTCTTAAGGTTTTAAATACTCATTATACATTTTAATGAATTACCACATTAATTTAGAATAAGTTCTTGCATGACATGGCATTGTTTATAATTTAAGTATTTAAATGTTATGTTTAATTTCTTGAATATATTATTTCTAGATTAATTCATCCTCATTTATTTTCACATTTTAATTTAAGCTTTAATTAAATATGGAACCTAAAAGAATCTATTTAATAACTTAGTTCCCATTAATTTAATAAATCCTAAAACATTCTTTTTCTTTAAATTAAATTATTCCTTGACTTACTTAAATTTAGGAATATTTTCTTATTATTAATCTTATTTCTAATCTCCAAACTCCGGCCCGACCTCGCGTATTTATCCTGAAAAGATAAAGCTAACCATCTACTCTTAAAATAAATAATCATAATTTAACAATTATAAAATGAATTAAACACTTCATATATTTATAAAAATTCATTTTAATTTAAATATTAGCAATTATGCATGGCTTATACGTAATCTGATTTTCGGGTTCTACATAATGATCGCTCACACATGTTGTCATGGGTGTTGCAACACATGTGATAACACCTTGCATGCATGTTCTTTTGTAGGATGCTAGATATATTGCATATATCAATCATCATGTTTTGTGTTGGAAACTTAATTTCGGAGTTTGAAAAATTGAGCTTGAAAAGGTTGAACAACTGATCAAGAAAACTGAGAATAACTGAACTAGAAAGTCGTAAATTGTTAAGTTGCCCGAACTGAAGATTAGTGCACATATAATCAAAGGCAACTGAACTGAGCTAACTGAACTATTTACTCAACTGGATAATCAATTGGAACTGATCAGCTACACTACAATCAGTTTAGAGCAATCAGTTATTCCTATCAGCTTCGTAAAACTGATAAATCAGTTTGTCACGTCATCAGTTAAGGAACAAAGCTATCAACCGACAACTGTATAAGAGCAGACTGCAACATGTAGTGGGAACGTCGCATTTCAGAAAAGCCACAGTGTACGACTGTCAGAAGAATGTTGATGTGGCTATACCACGGATATAAAGATTCAAATGCATTCATTTTCACCGTTGGAAGCAAAGTCTATAAATAGTCGAGAAGATCAGTTGAAGAAGAGTAATCGAGTAATCAAGCTACAAAATTTTTCAAGTTAAAAAGGAGAACACTGTGCATACTCTTTCAATTCAAAATATCTCAAAAGCTCACGCCTAGTATACACATTCATGTCTTTCAGGATATACATTGAACTTAAAAGCACAAACACTTATTATTGTATTATTCGATCTTATAGAGATCAGTTGTGCTAAGAAGTTACATATCACTTGAGTACTGATAAATTGTATTGTAACCAAGAGTTTCAGTTTTGGCAGTGTTAAGTCCAGACTGAAGTGGGTTTGTACAAATATTTGTATAGATTAAAGTCTTTTAGTAAATATTATATCTTCGATATAAAAGGGGTGACTTAGTAGTGTAGGGGTGACTTAGGAGTGTTTGAAATCTCCGAACATCCACAAATCTTGTGTCCCTTAATGTCAGTTTTATTCTATCTGTCTTTCATTTTATTTCTGCACTTTTATCAAGTTAGCTGATTATAATTGACAACAAGATTCGCGAATTCAATTTATCACTAAACTGATTCATAAATCGAAGAAGTTGTGAAAATTGTCAATTGTTTATTCAACCACCCTCTTCTAAACACTTTTTCACTCCCAACCGATCCTAACAAGTGGTATTAGAGCAGTTGAATCTTGTTCCTGAATATTCCTATCTACAAAACTTATTACCATGTCTTCCTTCAACAAAATTCCAATTTTTTCCAGAGAAGAATTTGACGATTGGAAGATTAAAATACATGCTCATCTAGCTGCAAAAGATGATGATATATGGTACGTTATCATTGACGCGCCCATGAAAATACTGAAGCAAACACTGTTGTTGCTATAACTGATGGTGCACCACACCGGATTGAAAAGCCCAAAGAAGAATGGACAGAAGAAGACATAAAAAAAACCAATTTGGACAATGTGGCTAAAGACATCTTGTACAAAACACTGGATAAAATTAATTTCAGCAAGATAAAGATGTGCAAGACCGCAAAAAAAAAATCTAGGAGAAGTTAATCCAGCTCTGCGAAGGTAATGAGCAAACCAAATAAAATAAACTCTCAGTAGCTGTTCAGAAGTTTGATAATATTAAAATGAAGACAGGATAATCTATGAACGAATATGATGAGAGAGTTAGCAACATCATAAATCAACTGAATGCACTTGGAAAAGTGTATTAAAACAAAGAAATCACGCTGAAGGTGGTCCGAGGTCTTCCTAAGCAGTGAGATGTTAAGACCATGGCCATGAGAGAATCAAAGGATCTGAATAAGGTCGAACTACACGATTTATTTGCTGATCTAAAGGCATATGAGTTTGAGTTGCAAACAAGAGAAGGAGAACCGTCTACACCTGTTAGAGTAGGTGCACGTCGAGCCAAGTGTTGGCCGACTGTTCACGATGAAACTCTTTGTATAAACGATCTTTATTTTAATAATATTTGAATTTATTAATTTGGCGCATCTTTATCTTTATACCCATGCTAGTTGCATAGATAAAGTCCTTGAATATACAAATAGTAGAAAGAATATGAGATGCTCATATGATGAGTATCATGAAACTCATATTTGGAATACTGTATATTCTAAACCGTTCCTAGTCGATTCAGCCGCCACTAAGAAGGATATAGGCCGCTCGAGTTAGAGACTAGTATCTGCGATGTGAGTACCATGTTTCATTGGTAGGGGACATTGTGATGTCCGAGCATGCAGATAGGTGCTCCTTGTAGAGTGCACTGAACAACCCTCCATAAAAGGACTTTCCAAGTGGTTCTCACTTATCGAGTGGAAAAGTCCTGGTTTATGGTTGTACAGAATTAGTCCTTATGACCCGGGACAACATTGAGACTCTATGTGCTAGCGTTTCACTTTGACTTGTTTACCGACTCTTATGGGGTCATTAGGTGGCAAGGTTGGGTGTTACGGCGAAACATATAGGAGTCGATGCATTGTGGTCGGGGATTCACCGCTTACCTACGGGTATGGATATCCTATGTGTTTATCATGTATGTGTGGGTTGAAATCTCTGATCAGAGTATGGTGGTAATTATGAAAGGGGTTTCATAGATTACACCATCGATGCAACCACGACATGACACATAGTATCGATTCATTGACAACTCTCGATAAACCAATAGTTGTCGAATCGGTCGGGATATATGAGTTGAAGGGACCGTACTGTACGCTAACCATAATTGAATGGTTCTTGCAGGCACTATCATGTGATACCTAGGGAATCACGTAAGCGATGCTGCTAGGCGTTTAACGTGATTGGTTGGGTACTATCAGACTTGAGTTCTGACGTTCTTACTATCAAGGAGTTGATAAGTAAGAATGGAGCAATTGGGGTATGCTCAAATAAGGACATGTTTAGTCCGAATCACATAGAGATGTGAACCCACGGCTAGTTGTATCAATGAACCATTGAGGGCCACACAAGTACTTGCTTTGTAAATCCCGAGGAGAAGTAAAATAGTTCAATGTGTTGAACGGCTTATAAATGTGTTTATAAGCGTAAAGAAAATTAGAAGTATGACTTCTATGAGAGAAATATAAATTTTAATTTATGGAAGTGTTCCTAAGATTAAAATTTGGCCAAGTAAATAATGTAGTTGAAAATTGTGATTTTCATAAACATTGTTGTGGACTAAATTAAATTAATTCAAGTGTTGAATTAATTAAACACTAGTGGACCAAGTAGAGTCTAAATAATTAAATTAATTCAAGTGTTGAATTAATTAAATAATATTGAGTCTTGTAGAGCTCAATTTAAATAATTATTTAACTAGTGGGACTTGAGTAAAATCAAGTAATATTTAATTTATCTCAAATGTGTTTGAGATAATAAAATTTAGTCTATGGTTTTTAATGTGTTAAAAACCATATAATATATAAGTGAGACATGTAGGGTTTGCATGCTTGGGAGGTGAAGAGACTTCAATACTTTTTAATAAAATAATGCATGGCATGGGGAACATCTTTTTCCACTTTTCCCACACCCAAGTCTAGACTTCACTCCCTCACTTGTATCTCTCCTTGGCCGAAAATTTGAGGGATTTTTCTCTCAAATTTTTCTTTCTTTTGTTCTTCATTTTCTTGGAGAAAAATTCTTCTCTTTGATAAATCCTTAAGTTTTTCTAGTGCAAAACTTAAGGGGATTTACATAGCCAAGTGGTGGGCCTTATTCTTGAAGGGGAAAAGAAGGAGCTTGTAGATTTCTCTACTAAAACAAGAGCTTTGTTATTTTAAACAAAGTTGGAGCCATTTCATCAACTCTAAGGAGTTGATAGGTAAATTTCTAAAAACATCCTATGTATGTTTTGTTTTTGTAAATATTGCACAAAACCATTTTTCATGGGGGCCGAAATTTTGCTCTTAAAATTTTAATTTTCGCTTCCGTTGCGTTTCCGGCCTCCGTAACCGGTCCGCTTTCAAGTGGTATCCGAGCTAAGGTTACGGTTTTTGTGCTATATTTACGTAATATTGTATTGAGATCGATTTCTAACCGCTTGAGAATTTTTGTGCAAAGAATATGCAAGGACCGAATTTTTTACAAAACAAAAAAAAAAAATAAGTTTTTCGGGGGCTGCCCGAGGGCTGCCGAGGGGCAGCCCAAGGGGCTGCCCGAAATGTGCAGATTTTCAAATAAAAAAAAAAAAAATTTTTTTTTGTTGCCGAAATCCGGCGACGGAGCTCCGGCGACGGCAATGACGGCTAGGGTTTCCAAAAGTGTTTTGGACAATCTTAGTGTCATGGGCCTTGAGTTGTTGGGCCATTAGATGGTCAACATAATTTTGTGAAATTTAAATGGGCCAAGCTATTTTGGTGAAAATGAGTTTTGGGCCCTTAAGTTTAAATTTACAATTGTTGCACATATTTTCTCATAAAATAAATAGTTGAAGTGGGACTTTAATTATTTATAGTAAATTGTGATTTACAAGAAATTCGATTATAAATAAATTAATTTGAAAGTAAACAAAGGTGTTTGTGTACTTTGTTAATTTAATTTATAATTGTGGCGGTTAGTGATTGGATCAAGATATATAATATTGGATCAATTAATTATAGTGATAATTAATTGATGGTGTATGATATGTGATATTATGCATGAAGGATGATCAAAAGCCCAAGCCCAATTTGCTAGGTGTATGCTAGGATATTTGTGTTGTATGATTGTAATAATTATCAATTTATAAAGTGGGCTTGGTTTATGTCCCGTTCCCACCCCCCATGAGATGTATCCCTATGTGCCATGGATATTTAATTGTAAATATTAGAATAGGGGAAGATCAAGATTGGAAGATGGTGGCCTTGGTGATTATGAAGATCGAAGACATGTAATATAGGATGCTAATGTAATAGTTTAGTTGCATTGCATCCCGTGCATTTACCCTAGGATTGGACCTAGGCCCGTGTTTGGCTCACACGGGCCATTAGTGTTGGGGCAATTGATCATCCTTGTATTGTTTTCTATTTATAATATATGCATGATATGTTATAAATAATGAGTATGTGCGTTATTATTATTATAATAACAAAGTTGCATGAATCCGGCAAACATACGATCAAACATGGCGAGCTTTTAAAATAAAATTAATGATGAGACCTTTCAAAATTAAAAACCCTCATTTTGAATAAGATTCAAAATTAATATCAAGTCCGAAAAGGGGAATTATAAATTTGTTTATAATTTCCTTGTCTTCCATCGACAATGGGTGCATGATGAACGCTACCCGTACTCGGGGCTCGGCTCATATTATTGGGGGAGCCTTGAGTGCCGGAAAGCTGTGACATCCATTGACATGGTGATGTGAACTACGTGGAACTCTCATGATTTCGGCTCATATTATTGAGGGAACTCATGGCGACCGTCCATTAAGGTTCAACATCGATGGGTAAGGCTTGACACGTAAAGATGAACGACGTCTATAATGGGTCCTAATCAAACGTGAGACAAAAGTTTACGTTAAGGGTTGTATTGTGATGCAATTGGGAAACTACCTTCTAGGAATTGTGATTGGCTGTATAATCGGGATCACAATTCGCTAATTGGACCTTACGTACCTACTGAGGAAAGGAGTTTCCCGTTTTCACTAGAGGGTAGTGAAAAATGTCAAAACAGTGGGAGCGATTATTTATAAAGTAAAAGTCCAAACTTTATATCTTATTAAATATTTTAAAATAGTCATTAACATTTATCTGTTTTACTTTTCAGTACAATCTATTGACATGTCATCAATTCGCAACCCGTTTTCCGTCATTCTCGAAAAACACATTCTAACCGGACCAAACTATATCACTTGGCTAAGAAATTTAAAGATTGTCCTTAACTCGGAGAAGATCGCGTATACACTGACTGAGGCGCCCCCTGCTGAGGCTCCTATAGGCTGCACTCCTGAGGAATTGCAGACCTACAAGGAATGGTGTGACCATGACTTGAAGGCGAAGTGTTATATGCAGGCTTCGATGAACGATGAGCTGCAAAGGCGATTCGAGGATGCTAAGAATGCTGCTGACATTCATATGCACCTCAAGGAGCTCTTCGGTGAGCAGACTCGGCCTTTGAGGCATGCCACAGTAAAGGAGCTCATCACTTTACGCATGCGAGATGGGACTTCGGTCCATGAGCATGGCCTAAAGTTGATTGGGCTCGTGGATAAGCTCGTAGGCATGGATTTGATCTTGCCATCGGAGTTGACCACGGATGTGCTACTGTTGTCACTGCCGAACTCGTTCGATCCTTTTGTGGTGAATTTCAATATGAACAAGCTCGAGCCCAGCCTTGAAGAGTTGGTCAATATGCTTGTGACTTTTGAGTCCACGATCAAGAAGGAAAAGCCGGTTCTTTATGTGGGCTCTTCATCTGGCACGAAGACCGGTCCACTTGGGAAAGGAAAGAAACGTTCTTTCAAGCGCCCCAAGAAGAGCGAGCCCTTGAAGAGGCAAACTCCGAGTCCCGTTGTGGCAGCCGCGCCAGTAAAGGCTGAAAAGACTGTTGACATCTGTCACCAGTGCAAGAAGCCTGGACATTGGAGGCGTAACTGCAGGGAATATCTTGCGCAGAAGGGTTCTGCCAAAGGTATGTTCTACATTGAAGTGAATATCTCTATTAACTCTACTTCTTGGGTATTGGATACCGGCTGTGGCTCACATCTCTGTAATGATTTGCAGGTGATGGGAAGAAGTAGGAGGCTCCGAGAGGGTGAGACCTTCCTGAGGATGGGCAATGGAGCAAGGGTTGCTGCCAAAGCCGTAGGAGATGTTTATTTATGTTTGAACAATGATTTTAATTTGGTTTTAAGAGATGTTTTGTATGTACCAGACTTGGTTAAAAACATTATTTCCATTTCTATGCTTGATATTGATGGATTTTCTTGTTTATTTAGCAAAGGTGTTTGCAATATTTACAAGAATGAATGTTTAGTTGGTACCGGTGAACTTGAAAACAATCTCTACACCTTAAAATTAAAAGATATTCCACTCAACAATGTCCAAACGATAACAACAACAAATAAGCGCAAACAAGATACTCTTAATTCGGCACAATTATGGCATGCTCGATTAGGTCATATTTCCTCAAGAAGAATGAACAAGCTAGTGGGAGTTGGCATGTTTGATATGTCTGATATTAACGCTCTCACGACTTGTGAATCCTGTCTGAAAGGAAAGATGACCAAAATTCCCTTTAAGGGCCATGCGGAGCGAGCCAAAGGGTTATTGGATTTGATCCATACCGATGTGTGCGGTCCGCTTAGCATCACCACTAAGCATGGACATGCCTACTTCATCACCTTTACCGATGACCATTCGAGGTATGGGTATGTGTATTTGATGAAATACAAGTCTGAAGCCTTTGAAAGGTTCAAAGAATTCAGAAGTGAAGTAGAGAAGCAATTGGGACGAAGCATCAAGACACTTCGATCGGATCGAGGTGGTGAGTATTTGAGTGCCGAGTTCCAAGAGTATCTTAGAGAGAATGGGATTCTCTCGCAGTGGACTCCGCCCGCTACACCGCAGTTGAATGGTGTTTCGGAGCGTCGTAACCGGACCTTGATGGACATGGTTCGGTCTATGATGGGGTTCACAGAGTTGCCGCCATCCTTTTGGGGATATGCGCTTGAAACAGCGGCACTGTTGTTGAATCATGTCCATACAAAAGCAGTTGATAAGACACCATATGAGATATGGATGGGTAAGCCACCCAAATATTCTTATTTTAGAATATGGGGGTGCCCTGCTTATGTGAAGCAGGTAGTGGGAGATAAATTGGATAGTCGATCCATTTTATGTTACTTTGTGGGATATCCAAGGAATTCAGCTGGATATTATTTCTATCATCCCCAAGAAACAAAGGTGTTTGTTTCTAGGAACGCAACCTTTTTGGAAAGGGAATTTCTATTGGATAGAAAAGGCGAGATGATAGAACTCGAAGAGGTTCGAGAGGCACCCACAGTTGTAGAACCCACACCCGAGAAGCCAAGTGAGGAGATACAAGCTCCTAGAAGAACCGAGAGAGTCTCGAGACCACCTGTGAGGTATGGTCTGCTTCTTGAAGAGGGCCTTGATGAGCCTAACCTTGGATGTGATCCAAGGACCTTCAAGGAAGCGTTATCGGATGCCGATTCATCCAAGTGGCTTGAAGCAATGGAATCTGAGATGAATTCCATGCATTCGAACCAAGTGTGGAATCTCGTGGATCCACCTGAGGGAATTGTTCCCATAGGGTGTAAATGGATTTACAAGAGGAAACTTGGGGCGGATGGGAAGGTATTGACCTTCAAGGCGCGATTGGTAGCAAAAGGGTATACTCAAAGGCAAGGTGTTGACTATGAGGAAACCTTTTCTCCAGTTGCGATGTTCAAGTCCATTAAGATATTGCTAGCCATAGCTGCATGGTATGACTATGAGATATGGCAGATGGATGTTAAGACAGCCTTCCTTAATGGGGATATTAAGGAAGAGATTTACATGTCTCAACCTGAGGGTTTCACATCTATCGGAAGTGAGCATTTGGTATGCAAACTTCAAAGATCTATTTATGGTCTTAAGCAGGCATCGAGGAGTTGGAACCTCAGATTCGATAGTACAATCAAAGAGTTTGGTTTTACTAAGAATCCTGAGGAACCCTGTGTGTATAAGAAGGTCAGTGGGAGTGCTGTGACATTCCTAGTTCTTTATGTTGATGACATTCTACTCATTGGGAATGATGTAGGAATGTTGCAATCAACAAAGATATGGTTAGCAAGTAAGTTCTCAATGCAGGACTTGGGTGAAGCATCTTTTGTATTGGGAATACAGATCTATAGAGATAGATCAAAAAGATTGCTTGGTCTCACCCAGTCCACGTACATTGATACCATCGTGAAGCGGTTCTCGATGGATGAGTCCAAGAGAGGACATCTACCAATGTGTCATGGCGTGTCCCTATCCAAGTCTATGTCTCCCAAGACTGATGCAGAGATAGCGGCGATGACACGAATTCCGTATGCTTCGGCTATTGGTAGTATCATGTATGGGATGATATCTACACGTCCTGACGTGGCATTTGCACTAAGTGTAGTGAGTAGATATCAATCCAACCCTGGTCTTCCACACTGGAAAGCTGTGAAAGACATCCTCAAGTATTTGAGAAGGACCAATAAGTTGTTTTTGGTCTATGGGGGTGGAGAACTAAAATTGGAAGGCTATACCGACTCTAGCTTCCAAAGCGATGTTGATGACTCGAAGTCAACCTCCGGATTCATATTCATGCTCAATGGTGGTGCTGTCTCTTGGAAGAGTTCCAAGCAAGACAGTACAGCGGATTCCACCACTGAGGCAGAATACATTGCTGCATCGGCTGCAGCAAAGGAGGCTGTTTGGATTAGGAATTTCGTCCAAGAGTTGGGCGTCATTCCAAATGGAGTTGCTCCTATCCCGGTGATGTGCGACAACACGGGAGCCATAGCTCAGGCGAAGGAGCCAAGGTCTCATCAGAAGTCCAAACATGTATTGAGAAAGTACCACATCCTCAGAGAGATCGTGGAACGAGGAGAAGTGTCGATCGACAAAGTCGGCTCCGCAGATAATGTTGCTGATCCACTAACCAAGCCTTTACCAGGACCATCATTCGAGAAGCATCGCGAATCAATGGGTCTAAAGTATATGGGTAGTTGGCTCTAGTGCAAGTGGGAGATTGTTAGAGTAGGTGCACGTCGAGCCAAGTGTTGGCCGACTGTTCACGATGAAACTCTTTGTATAAACGATCTTTATTTTAATAATATTTGAATTTATTAATTTGGCGCATCTTTATCTTTATACCCATGCTAGTTGCATAGATAAAGTCCTTGAATATACAAATAGTAGAAAGAATATGAGATGCTCATATGATGAGTATCATGAAACTCATATTTGGAATACTGTATATTCTAAACCGTTCCTAGTCGATTCAGCCGCCACTAAGAAGGATATAGGCCGCTCGAGTTAGAGACTAGTATCTGCGATGTGAGTACCATGTTTCATTGGTAGGGGACATTGTGATGTCCGAGCATGCAGATAGGTGCTCCTTGTAGAGTGCACTGAACAACCCTCCATAAAAGGACTTTCCAAGTGGTTCTCACTTATCGAGTGGAAAAGTCCTGGTTTATGGTTGTACAGAATTAGTCCTTATGACCCGAGACAACATTGAGACTCTATGTGCTAGCGTTTCACTTTGACTTGTTTACCGACTCTTATGGGGTCATTAGGTGGCAAGGTTGGGTGTTACGGCGAAACATATAGGAGTCGATGCATTGTGGTCGGGGATTCACCGCTTACCTACGGGTATGGATATCCTATGTGTTTATCATGTATGTGTGGGTTGAAATCTCTGATCAGAGTATGGTGGTAATTATGAAAGGGGTTTCATAGATTACACCATCGATGCAACCACGACATGACACATAGTATCGATTCATTGACAACTCTCGATAAACCAATAGTTGTCGAATCGGTCGGGATATATGAGTTGAAGGGACCGTACTGTACGCTAACCATAATTGAATGGTTCTTGCAGGCACTATCATGTGATACCTAGGGAATCACGTAAGCGATGCTGCTAGGCGTTTAACGTGATTGGTTGGGTACTATCAGACTTGAGTTCTGACGTTCTTACTATCAAGGAGTTGATAAGTAAGAATGGAGCAATTGGGGTATGCTCATATAAGGACATGTTTAGTCCGAATCACATAGAGATGTGAACCCACGGTTAGTTGTATCAATGAACCATTGAGGGCCACACAAGTACTTGCTTTGTAAATCCCGAGGAGAAGTAAAATAGTTCAATGTGTTGAACGGCTTATAAATGTGTTTATAAGCGTAAAGAAAATTAGAAGTATGACTTCTATGAGAGAAATATAAATTTTAATTTATGGAAGTGTTCCTAAGATTAAAATTTGGCCAAGTAAATAATGTAGTTGAAAATTGTGATTTTCATAAACATTGTTGTGGACTAAATTAAATTAATTCAAGTGTTGAATTAATTAAACACTAGTGGACCAAGTAGAGTCTAAATAATTAAATTAATTCAAGTGTTGAATTAATTAAATAATATTGAGTCTTGTAGAGCTCAATTTAAATAATTATTTAACTAGTGGGACTTGAGTAAAATCAAGTAATATTTAATTTATCTCAAATGTGTTTGAGATAATAAAATTTAGTCTATGGTTTTTAATGTGTTAAAAACCATATAATATATAAGTGAGACATGTAGGGTTTGCATGCTTGGGAGGTGAAGAGACTTCAATACTTTTTAATAAAATAATGCATGGCATGGGGAACATCTTTTTCCACTTTTCCCACACCCAAGTCTAGACTTCACTCCCTCACTTGTATCTCTCCTTGGCCGAAAATTTGAGGGATTTTTCTCTCAAATTTTTCTTTCTTTTGTTCTTCATTTTCTTGGAGAAAAATTCTTCTCTTTGATAAATCCTTAAGTTTTTCTAGTGCAAAACTTAAGGGGATTTACATAGCCAAGTGGTGGGCCTTATTCTTGAAGGAGAAAAGAAGGAGCTTGTAGATTTCTCTACCAAAACAAGAGCTTTGTTATTTTAAACAAAGTTGGAGCCATTTCATCAACTCTAAGGAGTTGATAGGTAAATTTCTAAAAACATCCTATGTATGTTTTGTTTTTGTAAATATTGCACAAAACCATTTTTCATGGGGGCCGAAATTTTGCTCTTAAAATTTTAATTTTTCGCTTCCGTTGCGTTTCCGGCCTCCGTAACCGGTCCGCTTTCAACACCAGCAGCTACAAATGCTCTTAGTGATGTTAAACTGGAACCAACTGGTTCAGTTGAGAAAACTGCTGAGCAATTAAGTAATGACTCAATGTCATTATTTGTCAAAAAATTTGGAAGATTCATGAGAAGAAATCAAGGTTCTTTCCAAAGACAATATCAAAGAAATAACACCAAGGAAAAACCAAATGCTTGCTACAACTATGGCAAAACTTGACACTTTATTGCTGACTATCCTAAACCAAAGAAGGATAATCAATGCTCAGGTGAAAAGTGAAAGAAATCATTTGAGAACATGAGAAGAGCTAAGGATGATAAGAAATCATTCAAAAAGAAACACAAAGTTCTTCTAGCCAAGGAAAGTAAATCTAAATGGGCAAAAACTGACAGTGATGAATCAGAATCTGAGAGCTCGAGCAGCTCCAGCGATGACGAGGAAGTGAAACTTCTAATGGTTAATGACATAGAACTGGAATCAACCAGTGAACATGTATTAGATTTCAATTCAACTGACTTTACACGAGAAGAACTTATTTCTACATTACATGACATGGTCAACGAGTATCACAAGCTTGCCATCTCATTTGAGAAAGCCAAAGCAAAGGAAATTGATCCCAAAGACAATAAAAATGAAACTGATGAATCAATTGAACTGTTGAGTCTTAAATGAGAGATTGCTGAAAGAAATAAGAATCAATCCACAACTTAGCAGTTAACGCTTGAGAATTCAAAGCAAACTGAGCTTATTCGGGCATATAATAATTCATCAGTTGCACTAGCTGAAATGCAGGATATGCAAAAAGCAGTTATCAATAAAACTGGTTTAGGCTTTAGCAGCCAAAATGAAACTTCTCATAAGATATATCCTTTTCTTATTAATTTTCCTTAAACATTATATCATCATCCGGTGGATCGCCCCGAATTTCGCTCACCCGATTTACCTGGATAACATTGTGATTGCAGGTGACATGTACAACAAAAGAATCAATTTGGTATCTGGACAGTGGACGCTCGCGACATATGACATGAGATGCTGAACTGCTATCCCAACTGATCAAATAAACTGGTCCAAACATCAATTTTGGAGACAACTCTAAAGGTAGAACTGTGGGTAAGGGTAAGCTTATCTATGTTAACTTTACTATTAAAGATGTTTACTAGTTGAGAGTTTGAAGTATAACTTGATTAGTGTTAGTTAGTTATGCGACAATAATTTCTCAGTTCAGTTCAACTAACATACTTGCACAGTTAAAAACTAAATGATGAGATCATTTTAACTGGTAATCGTTGTGGGAATACTTATAAAGTCACTTGGACTGATCAACCTAATGCACCAGTATGTTTTGTAGCTTCAAAATCTTCTAAAACTGGTTGGGACATAAAAGGTTGAACCACTTAAATTTTAAGTCTATTGCTCGTCTGAATAACCATGATCTTGTAACTAGTCAGTGTAAGATCGATTTTTTAAAAGATAAAATTTGTTCAGCATACCAGTTTGGTAAAAAAGTAAGATCTTTATTTAAAAACAAGGGTAGTAAATATTCCTCCAGATGCTTAGAACTGCTACATATGGATATTTTTGATCCTATACCAGTCATGAGTTTATGGGGAATGAAATACACCTTGATAATCGTTGATGATTTTTCAAGATTTACTTGGGCTATCTTTTTAAAACCAAAAGACCAAACTGCTGCAGAACTGATTAAACTTTTCAAAAGATTATTAAATGAAAAATCAGTTGGTATTGATAGAATAAGGTCTGATCGAGAGACTGAATTCATCAATCAAAATTTTCACAATTTTTAGAAAATACTGGGATCAAACATGAGATCTCAGCAGCAAGAACTCCTCAGCAAAATGGTATAGCTGAGAGAAGAAATCAAACCCTTAAAGAAGCTGCTAGAACAATGCTTGCTGATTCTGGTATTTCTCGGAGGTTTTTGGGCAGAAGCAGTAAACACTGCATGTTACACTCAGAACAGATTAATGATTAATAAAAATCATTTAAAAATGCCATATGAGATCTGGCATGGACATAAAAGTGTGATATCTTACTTCAAAATATTCGGATGCAGATGTTTTATTCACGATAATGACAAAAATCAATTGAAAGCATATGATGCAAAATCTGTAGAAAGAATATGTCTGAGTTCTTTATCAGTTAGTAAAACTTATAGAGTATTTAACAAATGAACTTTGAATGTAGAAGAGTCCATTCATGTTGTATTTTATGAATATGTACTAACTGATAAACCAACTAATATAGTTGACCTAGTTGATCGTTTTACAGATAAGTTTGGATGATGATAGTGAAGAAGAAGTTCATATCAATCGAGATATCTTTCAAACATCTGAACCAGAGATACTAGATCAATAAGTTGAACAAGAAATTGTTCCTGATCATCAGTTGGTGGAGAAAAATGATGAAATTCAAATACCAACTGAAGTAGCAACAACTGAAACTGAAGAAAACGTTCAGTTACCAACTGAACCAGTTTATGAAATCGATCCAATCAATGCTGAATAGAGATGGAAGAAATCACGCCCACGAGAATTGGTGATAGATAATCCATCTGATCCGGTAAGAACTTGGAATCAAATGATCAATTTATTTATTCATTCAGCTTTTGTTTCCCAACTGGAACCAAAAAAAATTGATGAAGCTCTTGCTGGCCCTAATTGGATAAATGCTATACAAGAAGAGCTAAATATGTTTACCCATAACAATGTCTTAAACTTAGTTCCAAAACCGCTTTCTAAAACCATTATAGGTACAAAGTTGGTCTACAGAAACAAATTGAACGAAGAAGGTTCCGTTGTGCACAACAAAGTGAGGCTTGTAGCACAATGATATAGACAAGAAGAAGGGATAGATTACGACGAGACATGTGCACCAATTGCACGACTGGAAGCAATCATAATATTCCTTGCTTATGCCTCATTCAAAAATTTTAAAGGCTACCAAATAGATGTCAAAAGTGCATTTCTAAATGGTCAGTTTCAGGAAGAAGTATATGTTGAACAACCACCAGGTTTTGTTATCCCACTCATCCTGATCAAGTTTATCATTTGAACAAATCTTTAGATGGTCTTAAACAAGCTCCAAGAGCTTGGTATGAAACAGTTTTAAAATTTCTAACTGATCATGATTTTACTGTTGGATCAGTTGATAAGACTCGGTTCAAATTTTCAAAGAAGGATCATATTTTACTTGTGCAAATATACGTTGATATTATTTTTTGGGTCAAATAACCCCAAATTATGTGAGAAATTTGCCAAGTTAATGCAAGAAAAATTTGAGATAAGTATGATGGGTGAACTGACATTCTTTCTCGGTCTGCAAGTGAAACAACTGGAACTTGTACTTTAATCAGTCAGGCCAAATACACAAAGGAACTGCTTAAGAAATTTGGCATTGACTCATGTTCAACTGCAAGTACTCTCATGAGCTCATCGATTAAATTAGATAAAGATAAAAGGGGGAATATCAGTTGAGATGACACTCTACATAGGTTTAATAGGTTCTTTGTTATACCAAACTGCTAATCGTCCTAATATTGTATTTGATGTTTGTATGTGTTCTAGATTTTCAGGCAGATCCTAAGCAATCGCATTTTTCAGCTGCCAAACGCATATTGAAATATCTTAAAGGCACACAAAATGTGTGCTTATGGTATGCTAATGACTCATATTTCAATTTAGTTGGCTGCAGATTATGCAGGATATAAGCTTTATCGTAAAAGCACCAGTGGATCATGTCAGTTTATAGGAGACAGACAGATCTCATGGTTCAGCAAGAAGCAAACATCCATAGCAACTTCCACAACTGAAGCAAAATATCTAGCTGCTAGAAGCTGTTGCACTCAACTGCTTTGGATTCAACAACAACTGAAGGGTTGAGTCATTGCAGAAGAATCACCAATAATTTGTGACAATACAAACACAATTGCGATTACATATAATCCAGTTCTTTACTCCAGTACGAAACACATTGACGTCAAACATCATTTCACCAAAGATCGTGCTCTAAAGAAGGCAATCAGGCTAGAGTACGTTTCAACTGAACAACAAGCAGCTGAAATCTTCACGAAGCCATTACCTGAGACTAAGTTTTCCTACTTTCAAAATATTCTTGGTTTAATTTATTTGTCTTAACATTAGTTTCTTTGTTTTGTCAGTTTGAAATGTCAGTTAGTAGAGTGTTTAACTGTCACTAATAATGTTTTAAATTAGTATCAGTTACGATGCAGAAGTAAATAAAAGTAATAAAGAGTAGACAATTATTGACTGAAATAAACTTTTTATTGATTGGAACGAGTATCTATTATATGTTTATCTCTATCTCTGTTGCATCTAACCAGAAGTTCATCCATGCGTATAATTTGCCAGTGCCATACTTCGAAAACTCATCTGAAAGAGCAATCTTTTTCAGGGTAGTGTCGATGCTACCTAGGGGGCAGTGCCCCCACATGATCTGAGCCATTGTTTTTAAAGAATTTGGTGGACTCCGCATATGAATTGGTGGACTCCGTATATGTGTGGTTAAAACTGGGCCTTTGATCTTCTCATGGGGCCAGTGCCACATGAGGTAGGGTGAAATATTCCCTTTTTCAGAACCTTCTGCTCCTTGAATAGCATGAGATGAAGGACACCTTCATCTATAAAAATTTCTGAAGCTTGAGCAACACCGAGTCAACTAATATATTTAGCTTCAGTTGCCACTTGTTTTCTAGTGACCTCCAGTTCTTCCTCTCGGGAGGAATGCAGCTCCTGGATTTTTTTACCAGGTTGACAATGTATTTTCAAAGACAAGGTCTTCTTTTTTCAACTTTCGAGCAGTTTCAATGGACTGCAGAAACGTCTGATATTCGTTTTACTTAAAAAGTACTAATTTTTTTTCCTCCTTAATCTCCATAATTCAAAATATACATATATATACTTTAAAATACATTGACGCCATTTTTAAAATAAAACAACCCTCTGACATTTAAACAACCATGGAAATAGTTTAAATCGTCAAAATTTTTACCAAACCTAAAACAATTATTTGAAAAATATAGCCCATACTATAACCTCTCAAAATCCCTCATATACATAATTAAATTGTCGTAAAAATATCATTAGCATAAATCATAATCATAAACTAGTGCGAAAAACTAGCGTCGGTCCTCGGGTTATGTGCACCTTCAGTCCAGCAAAGTCAACCATCAAGAACTCCAATAATATTATTATCATAACAACCTGCATCAATCACACCTAATGAGTCTAAAGACTCAACACACCATAATCTTGATAACAAGTACTACATATACAGATCACATACAACAGTGAAAATACTTGTACTTAAAATATCGTTTTCATGCAAATACATAAACTTTAAACATGAAAATTTTCATAAAAAATTTTCGTGATGCATAACTTTAAATCAAAATATTTTCATAATGATGCATCATCTTTAAACATAAACATTTTCATTTCATTTTCATAAACATTTTTGTAAATATTTTCATAAATTTTTTCATAAACATAAACATATTCATATTCATCATAAACATATTCATATTCATATTCATCATATTCATATACGTATTCCATTTTCCTTTCATTGAATTCAGATCGTTAATTGTGACTTTCGTGTTCGTCTTCGTGTTGGGCGATGGATCCACCTACATGTAACCATAGTACTGGGCGGCAGGGACATCAGCAACAGTCTCACCGGTCAACTGACTCTTGGCCTTACGAATTAACATATCATCGTATACATATACATATCCATGGAAAAACGATCGTCGGGGTCCCACTGAGACCATCACCCTCACAATATCTCCAACATATCATCGTATTAGTTACAATTACTTCACTTCTTTCAACGTTTCATATTCTCATCACTTTAAAAAATTTAAACATGCATATAACGTTTTTCTTTTAAACCAAGCATGCAACATATCTTTTAAATGTTAATATTAAATCATAAAATCCATAAACATTTTAAAATAAATGTTTTAACATATAAAAATTCCTTAAACATTTAGAATAGACATTTAACATCATAAACACTTAAAATAAACATTTAAATCATAAATATTTAAAATAAACATTTTGACATATTAAATCATAAATATTTAAAATAAACGTTTTAGCATATTAAATCATAAAAAAATCCACATTTAGAACCAACATTTTAACATATTAAATCATGACATTAAACCATAAACATTTAAAATAAAATTTTAACATATAAAATTCATAAACATTTAAAATAATCATTTTAGCATATAAAACAAAATTCAGGACACTTACATGACGTTTACAAATTTTCGGGTGTAAAATTATCGTTTTACCCCTAGACGCAAAATTTCACGTTTTTGACATTTTCTTAATTCCATTGACTATAACATGTCCCAAATAATTATTTAATCTTAGATAATTTTTCTTATATTTGTATTTAGCTTAAATCGAGTACTTTTAAATTAATCGTTAAATATAACGTATTAATACGTTTTAAATCCTGAATTAAACCAACCCTTATTATAAAATTCCCAAATTAAAAACTTAGAATAACCCTAATTTTTTATAATTCTATTAAGCTTAAATCTAAGCGTTTCAATTAATTCTTTAATTAGCATTTCGTGATGTGTTTAAATCTCGGATAAATCCAAAACTCATTATTTTGATCTCAAACTTTAAATATAATATTTTTATTATTTATCCTACCCTTGTGAGCCATGAACCACACCCATGGACCCATGGTTCCATTTTTTGTCTTATTGTTTTTGAAATTGACACATGAACGAACCACCCGAGCCATCTCCTAAAATACTCAAGCCATGGTAAAGCCACCTCGAGCCAAACCCGAGCCAACCCACCTAGGCACCATCTTGACCAAGCCCAGCCCATAGAACCAGAACCTAGCTCGCTCAAACTCACTTGGACAGAAGCACAAACCTGCACATAGAAGGGAACTCACGCCAATGGAGTCCTATCCCACTAGGACTCTTCCAGCCGGGCCACGACCGAGCCCACCTGACCCTAGACAACCCTAGACTATGCCTAGACCCGACCCAGACCAGCCCAAGCCCCTGAACCCAAGCATGATGCGCTGCAAGCTTGCTGCCAGGAGAAGCCAAGCTGCGAACATGTGCTCTTCCCATGTCCCTCGACTTAGCAACCAACCCAGCCGCACCAACCCCTGGCCCAGCCCTTACCCATCTTCCTTAGACCCTAGAGGACCCACATGGCTCGCCCCAAACCGCGCTGCCCTCTCTCCCGAACCACAACAGCTGCGAGCAAGCTTGGGGGATAGTCCTAGTTCACTATGACTCTTCAGTCTTCCCTAGCCACTCCCACGCACCTAGTCGCCTTGGACCCAACCCAGCCCTAGACCACGACCACCACTGACCCTGAACCAGCCCTGGATGAGCCCCCATGGCCCATGCACAACAGTCGCTCCTTGAATCTTTGAACAACCAAACAAACCCCATGTTTCTTCCCTTCTCTTCACTACGGTTTTCCAACTTGTTTGTTTATGTATGCTGTGATTAAAGTGCTTCCTAGGCCCCTTTAAAATGTGTAAAAATCACACAAGTTCAACCCCTAATCATGGCAGCCCCTTAAGGACATATGAATCATGTTTTTGGATCAAAACCCAAGCTTTAAAAATTCATGTTTGCATAAAAACGAAAATAGTAAAAGTGAATCTTGTTTTTCCATGCAATTCATGATCATACAGATACTAGGGTGTGATAGATGAGTAAAAGAAATAGTATGACGTGCCTTTGCGTTTAAAACACACGAATTAGCGTTGACGATTTAAAGAACGACGACAAGGGGATGTTGGCTTGAATACCTTGCAAATTTTCGATGCTTTTCTCTTGCTTTTCCTTGTGGGTGCGTGTGTTTGTGAGAGAAAGGAGTTTTGAATGCTTAAGGGGTGTGGGGCGTGTACCATAATGGGTTGGGGTAGGTTTATTGTACTTTAAATATTAAAATCCTAATCAAACTCTAATGGCTAGTTTAGGCCCATTAACATGTTAATTAGGTCCATTTAGCCCATTAGTGTTTATTAAAATATTTTGTTTAATAAAATTTGTGAATTTATTAGCCGGGTTGTCAATACGTTCGTATTTTTTTTGAAAATCCAATATCGATAAAAATTACGTTCTGACGTATAAAATCACCTCAAAAACCAAAGTATTTTCAAAAATAAGAAAAAACATCAATCATATTTAAAAAAACAATCATTTAATATTTTTTTTTCTATTTTTTAGCCCTTGGTCTTCGTTCCTCCATCGCAACTTGAAAAATTTTAAAAATACATTTTAACGCAAACACGCAGAAAATTATATTTTAAACATGTCAACATGCACAACATAATTAATTTATGTAATTAAAATAATTAATTGAAGTACACAAGGAATTTAATAACTTGTATGCATGTGGTTCGCGCGGACCTTCTAATTTTCGGGGCGTTACAATTTATCTTTGAAGTTAGTATCAGTTAGGATGCAGAAGTAATTAAAGTAATAAAGAGTAGACAAATATTGACTGAAATAAACTTTTTATTGATTGGAACGTGTATCTATTATATTGTTTATCTCTATCTCTATTGCATCTAACCAGAATTTCATCCATGCATATAATTTGCCACTGGCATGATTTGAAAACTCATCTGAAAGAGCAATCTCTTTCAGAACCTTCTGCTCCTTGAGTAGCATGAGATGAAGGACACATTCATCTGTAAAAATTTCTAAAGCTTGAGCAACACCGAGTCAACTCATATATTTAGGTTCAGTTGCCACTCGTTTTCTAGTGACCTCCAGTTCTTCCTCTCGGGAGGACTGCAGCTCTTGGATTTTTTTTCCAGGTTGACAATGTCATTTCAAAGACCAGGTCTTCTATTTTTAGCTTTCGAGCAGCTTCAATGGACTGCTTAAATTCCTCAACCAAATCTGGTTGTCGTGAACTACACGTGGCATACATTTGTTGTAGTTTTACTTTTTACTATTTGTTGATATAACCAACTGATATTGTGACTAATCTCTTCATTCTTATTTATAGATCAGCTTCGAAGTCATCTGAAGAGACGCATTCATAATCTCCGACTATTCATCTTTCAAGGATAAGAATCCTCTTACTTTTATGCAATATATTTAGAAGGAAATCATTAACTTAACTTAAATATATTTATTCAGTTATTGCTAATTATTATTCAGTTAGTCAATAGTTATCAGTTAGTATGCAGAAAGTAAATAGCAACGAATCAGGAATAGCAATTTTATTTATAATATCTTTCTATCATTACACGATTCCGTTCTCTTTCAACAACGTCTAGCCAAAGGAACATCCAACTAGACATCTCCTTGAAGGCAATTCTTCCGAAGCCTTCTGATTTAACAATTCTTCCCAGCACCATCTGCTCCTTTCTAAGCATCAAGTAGTAAAGACCTTCATCAGTTACAAGGTTTAAAGTGTGAATGACATCGAGACGCTTCTTATACTCGATCTCAGTTGCCTTCTGTTTTTCATTAGCAATTAATCTATCATGCTGGATAGTCTATAAGTCATGTATCTTAGTCCAGATGGACATGACTCTTTCGAAGACATAATCTTCAATGTCTCTTTTCCAACTCTCCACGCGAGGAAGTCTTGCTGCAGGATTAGGATTGTTGGAACTACTTGGTCTATACATTTGTGCTTAACTGTTATTATCTAATAAAGTTGATCTTATTTAAAGACAGAACCGAAGAAACAAGGAAGAAAAAGAGACACCAGTCAACAGAACGCAATTAATTTATCCAGACTGAGATTCTCTTACTCTCTTTTATTTATATGCACTTATTTAGGGGGAATGCCGATTCTGAATGGTTAACTGATAAGACAATCGTCAGTTGGTCTTCAACTGAACTGATTCAGTTTTCAACTGATAACTCAGTTACTGACCTAACTGATTTTATTGAATAGGTTAACTGATTATTCGATAAGTATTCCATATTAAGTGGCGTGACTGTTAAAATTACGCTTTTAATTTATGTCATTAGAATATGAAACGTGGCCCCACGTAGTCTATTAGACTTCTATTCGCGTTTTCACCACACATACACACGTTTTTATTCAAATTTATTTTGGACTGACACGTGTCCAAAAATTTGAACAGTCACAAACATAAATAATTGACACCGACTCTATCCAATTTCTTCATGAGCATTTCAATTTCCAGAGCTTATCACATACACAAAAGTTCTTTCTTCTTCGCAGATATTCAATCAGAAATGGCAAGCCAAGTTCCGGCCTACATGCTAAATGCTATGACAATTGATTTCGACTCCTTCCTCTCTGTTAAGGGCGAGGCCGTTCAAAGTATCTTTATGAAGCTGGAAGTAGCTGGTTTGAAGAAAATTTCTTGGGAAATCTACTCAAGAAATTGATTTCAAAGAAATTCAGGATTTCTATAGCAACGACTTCCTCTCAGCTGAAGGGAAGATTACAACTACTGTTAACATCAAGTTGCTGATTATTGATGAAGAAACTTTTAACTCTATTTTACAACTACTCTCTGATGTCCTCTCTCACTACTCTGACGTGAAAGCCGCCGATGTGGAGGAGATGCTTAATCTTTTATCTGCTGATGGGAGGAAGATAAAAGTTTTCGATCCCAAGAAAGAGCTAAAATATGAATATCAACTGCCGTCAGATATAGTGGCAAAAGGCATTCTAACCAAAGCGGGTTCTTTTGCTGGCCTCACACTGGAAAAATTTCAGATAATGGCTGCTCTAGTGAATGGATGCAAGCTGAACTGATCAACCATATTGTTCAAAGTTTTGAAGAACATGGTTCAATCGTCCAAACAGTCCAAAGGCTTTGCTGTACCGATCAGCTTTATTATGAAGAACAGAGGTTTGGTGGATGACTCTTCTGAGAAGTCATCCAAATATAAAGTATTCACTGATAAGAATTTTCAGCCACCAAAAGATCAAGTTGGACATATCTCTTAAATAGTTTGTCAAAGTCAAGAAGGAGATTGGGACGCAAGCAGCTCCGAAATCAGTTAAGAAGACCAAGGCCTTGGCACAGAAAAAGACAATCAAAAGGAAACTGATTGTCAGTGAGACTGAATCGGAGAAAACTCCATCTCAAAAAATTATGAAGATGCCATGGACCCACAAAACCAACTCAACAGCTGTTCTGGGAACAATCCCAGCTGATAGATTGAGGCCAACTGGAGCTTAACAGCCTATCAGTGCCATACCTATCAGGGCAATTCAAATTGCATCATCAACTGACAGTCAGTTATTGCCTCCAACTGCTTCCTCAAAGACGACTATCACCAAATCTGGTAATAAACAGAAACAAGTTGGAGTCAAAGCACCACTAATCACTATCACTGGCCTATCCCAAAGGGAGTGGTGATAAGAGAGAAGGTGGATGCAACTGTTTCAGGACCGAGAATTTTTCATGTCCTCATTGACCCAAAAGGAAAGGGTAAGATGATAGAAGATGCCCGACCGACAAACCCGATTTAGAATCAAATCGACTTAATTTGGGAAGAGAAAAATGAGTTTTGTGAATCCAAATTGAAAAATTATAATGAATGGCTCAGATTTAGTACCGAAGTGTTTGCCAAGCGATTACAAAGAAATCAGTTTTGAATAGATTCATCGCTTTGGAAACCATCATCCTAAGGGTAGTCAAAGCTGCCACCATTGCTCAAGCGTTGGAGAGGAGGACAAATTTCTTTGATCTAATGTGTGCCAAGAAGCTAGAACAAGTCCTCGCTCAGCTACGCAGGAACTATGATCCTACCAGTCCAACTGCATTCAATAGCAAAGCAGTTTATGACCAGTTGCACATTGATCTATTCTCACTGCAAATGAAGATTACAGATTGGTGATTGGGTCAACAGTTAACTATTCATACAAATTCCCAAAGTCCATCCTCAGAATAGCAGGCTGAACTTTCATCTCAGCAACCAGAGCCATCCAAGGAAGCAGTTGCTGAACTAACTGAGCAAGTAACTGTTCCTTCTTCCAAGGATGCTCAACAATTATCTTCTGCTCTTCAATCTCCTTCCAAAGGTCTTCAACTATATACCGATGCTGAGTTATCACTGGAAAATATTGATGAAGTCATACAATTAGTTGCCACTAATATCCAGCTAAATGTTTTCACTAGAGAATCAGTTGAAGATCCGAGCAAAACTGAAGAAGTAGCCTCAAAGGCTATTTTACAAATTGAAGAACCAGTTCAGTCGCCTGCCATGACTGAACAGGCAGTTCTAGCTGAAACAGAAGAGGCTCAGTTGCACTCGGAACCCACTGAAAACATGCCAACTGAAGAGCCGAATGAAGTTTCAGTTGTTCAACCAACTGAAGAGCCTACCAGCTCAACTGCTGTTCAGACTTCCACTCCTCCTCTAGAACTTCAAAGGGTAATAGTTATAGAAATGGTTACCGTTGTGACTGAATCAACTGATAATGCCTTGGTAATCTTTAATGAAGAAGAAAAGGAGAAAGAACCAGAATTCTCTGAAGCTATGTCTCCTGAGATACCAATGGCTACTGATTCAACGATAGAAGATATTCAGTCCAACCTTCTCCATTTGATCTCTTCTATCTCTGATATCAAGTCAACCCAACTATTGCACACTTTGAAGATTGATTCTATGAAGGAGAATACAATGAAGAACCTACAACAGGTCACAAAGGATATCACATCTTTATTTCTCCAACTATATCAATTAAAGAAATATCGAGTGACAGTTCAAGCACATTTCCGGACTCAAGACATGTTCAAAAATTGCATTGAATTTTTAGAAACTGTAGTGACAAAGAGAATGGATCTGATGCAAGAACAAATAAAGAATGCCATATCTAATGTCACCTCGAAATTTCGTGCATTACCCAGCAGGGTTGGTGAGTTTGACAAAAAGGGGGAAGAGGTAGAAGAGCAGCAGAAGCTATCAAAGAAGAGACCTAGTCAACCGACTGATCAAGGACTAGCTGATAAGAGAGAAAAGAATTATATAAATCTAGATCAGTTAGAAGAGAGTCATTATTTTCTTATTAAGTTCAGAAATTTGGCAGGTTTAGAGGATTTTTAGTCAATAGAAGTGTAATGCCCGAAAAATTAATCGCTGTTAATTAACGATTATTGATTTTTAATTTAATGTGATTATGAAAGGGCCAACCGAGACAAGATTTGAGGTAACGTGTGAAAAGGTATGTGCAAAGACAGTGCACTCGCGGTTCAAAAGACAGTGCACCCACGGTGTTGATACAGTAGAGACACCGCACCCGCGGTACAACATGCACCACACCCGCGGTCGTTGCTTCTGATTTTGTGGAAGTATTACAGTATGCTCAGTGCACCCGCGCCAGAAAAGCCACCGCCCCCGCGGTTTTGGGGCAGAAAGTCCACCGCACCCGCGGTATAAAAGTGGGCGCACCCGCGGTCCTTGTTTCTGAAAAATGGATGTGGATCAGTACGCTGAGCGCACCCGTGGTCCAAAGATGAGTGCACCCGCGGTGCAATGTATTGACGGAAAAATGAGCCACACATCCTTTGCATGCATAGACTATATATAATTGAGAATTCCTTCGAATTCCTTGATATTTCCAGAGCAAGAATCGAAGAAATTCCCTTAAAGTGTCTTTAGGTACTAGAATCGTGATTGTGCACCATTCATCTATCAAATTTTGAATCCGAACACGGTGCTGAAATCCTTGCATTACAGGCTTCAACTGGACGTAAGTTTTGTTACGTTTTGACATGTCTTGAAATTATGATGTTGTCAGAATTGAATGGGATTCATATATGATTTTCTTGACATGTTAGACATCGTAGAATCGAAGTCAGATTGAAAAATAGATCAATAATTGAATTGTTATGAATTTGTAGGTTATATTGACTGGTATTTGACAGATTTAAGTAATGAATCGATTACAGGTTGTAGTGGATATGAGTTATGATTTGTAATTGATGTCTGTTGATTTGGTATTAACGGGAATACTGAGATTGTGCCGTTATGCTGTTGATTTGACTTAAATCCAGATTAATCAGATACAGTGTTGAATTGAGAATAGAACATTGATATTATGATTCTCGATATGTCGTTTCAGATTTACAGAGACAGTCTTGAGTTCAGAACTGATATTGCTTCAGACCGAGACTACAAACGAAATTTATAAGTCAATGTGGTATTGGGAGATCGACTCAAGAAGGATATACTTGAGTTTCCCTAAATCACATACTTATTGTTGTTATATGCATTGATTTGATTTTATATGCTGTCCTATTGATTTATAGGAAGCATGTATTAGATGAGTATTAGACGAGTGATCTTGTGACAGAAGTGCCTGACGTTGAGGACTATGTGGCCAAATTCTCTACGTTGTTGCGGTTTGCTCCCCACGTGGCTGAACATGATGAGGCCGTTGCGGACCAATTTATTAATGGCCTAAATCCTGAAATTTTTACATTGGTGAATACCGGGAGGCCAAACAATTTCACAGATGCCTTGAATCGGGCTAAGGGAGTTGAAGCCGGTCTGATGAGACAGAGAGGAGCTTCGTTTGTGCCTCCAGCACCGGGACCATAGCAACCACCTCCTCGGTTTGAGAGTGGCAGCAGTAGTCGCGGAAAGAAGGATTTCTTGAAAGCTGGAGGGAAGCAATTCAAGAAGTTAGGAAGCAGTTCTTCTAGCTCTGGGAGTCCTCGACAGAGCCAGAGCTATACCGGACCTTATTGTGGCACTTGTGGCGGGAAGCATGCCACAGAGCAGTGCCGAGGAGTGTTTGGCAGCTGTCGTATTTGTAGACAGCAGGGACATTTTTCCCGAGTATGTCCACAGAGAGGTGCCCAGGGATCCCAGGCAGCAGAGTCATCTGGATCAGTGGCTCAGACAGGGAGACGACCATTTGCTGTTCATTCTTTCCAGCCATCACCGTCTACTCAGTCACAGCAAAGGCCAGGATGAAGCCAGATAGTGAGCCAGCCTCCGAGACAACAGGCCAGAGTGTTCACTTTGACTGAGGAGCAAGCACATGATGCACCTGATGATGTTGTTGCAGGTAACTGTTCTATTTCTGATTATCCTGCTTATGTATTGATTGATACTGGTGCATCACATACATTTATATCTGAGCGATTTGCATTGAGTCATACATTGCCTATTGAATCATTGTCTGTGGTGGTGTCTGTCTCTTCTCCGTTGGGGACATGTTTGATATCAGTAAAGTCTGTTAGATCTTGTGTACTGCAGTATGATGGGCATGAGATTGAGTTAGACTGTATTGTGCTTGGGATGTCTGAATTTGATTGCATTATCGGTATCGATATGCTAACCAAGTACAGGACTACAGTCGATTGTTTCCACAAGATGGTCAGATTCAGACCTGAAGTGGCTGAGGAGTGGAAATTTTATGGTAAGGGTTCTCGTGCTAGAATTCTTTTGATATCTGCAATGAATATGACTCGATTATTGGAGAAAGGAGCGGATGGATTTATTGTCTATTCATTTGATTTACTGAAATCGAGTCCATCATTGGCGGACTTGCCAGTGGTGTGTGAGTTTGCTGATGTCTTTCCAGATGAGATTCCTGGATTGCCTCGGATTCGAGAGATAGACTTCAGCATTGAGTTGATGTCAAGTACAATTCTGATTTCTAGAGCTCCATACCGAATGACACCAATTGAGTTGAAAGAGCTAAAGAACAGTTGGAGGATTTACTGGCCAAGGTTACATTATACCGAGTGTTTCTCTTTGGGGTGCTCCAGTACTGTTCGTGAGGAAGAAAGATGGTTCGATGAGACTTTGTATCGACTACCGCCAACTGAACAAAGCAATGGTAAAGAATAATTATCCGTTGCCTCGCATTGATGATTTGTTGATCAGTTGCAGGGTTCATCTGTATATTTCAAGATCGATCTGAGATCTGGATATCATCAACAGAGAGTCAGGGAGTCTGATATCTCAAAGACCGCATTTAGAACAAGGTATGGACACTATGAATTTATTGTCATGCCATTTGGTTTGACGAATGCACCATCGGTCTTTATGGGGTTGATGAACCGCATATTTCAGTGATATCTGGATGATTTTGTTATCATATTCATTGATGATATCTTGATTTATTCAAACAATATGATTGAGCATGCAGCACATCTGAGAACTGTCTTAAGAATATTAAAGGCTGAGAAGTTATATGCTAAACTGTCAAAATGTGAGTTCTGGTTGAGATATGTTGTATTTCTGGGGCATATAATATCCGGAAATGGTTTATTGGTGGTCCCAATAAGGTTGAAGCCGTGATTTCTTGGCCGAGACCGAGACCGACTTCTGTGCCCGAAATTCGTAGTTTTATGGGTTTGGCCGGATATTACCGTCGATTTATCAAAGATTTTTCCAGCATTGCTAAACCAATTACACAGTTGACTCAGAAAAATGCTCCCTTTGTTTGGTCTGAAGACTGTGAGACCAGTTTTCTTGAACTGAAGAAAAGATTGACCAGTGCTCCGGTGTTGACTATCCCGTCAGGTACTGGTGATTTTGTTGTTTATTGTGATGCATCTCACCACAGATTGGGTTGTGTTTTGATGCAGCGAGGGCATGTTATTGCTAATGCCTCAAGACAACTGAAACCCCATGAAACTCGATATCCAATTCATGATCTTGAATTGGCAGCCATCGTCTTTGCATTGAAGATATGGCGACATTATCTGTACGGTGAGAATTTTGAGATCTATTCTGATCATAAGAGCCTAAAATATCTGTTTTCACAGTCCGAGCTGAATATGAGGCAGCGGAGATGGCTTGATTTGCTTAAAGATTTCGATTGTGAAATCAAATATTATCCAGAAAAGTCCAATGCAGCCGATGATGCACTGAGTCGAAAGGTATGTTTTTTATCCTTATCGACGATAGGTGTCTCAAATTTGATAGAAGATTGCTGCTTGTCTGGATTAGCTTTTGAAACAGATCGTCAGCCTTTGAGATTGTGTACTACTTGGGCTGAACCAGAGCTGATTTTGAGAATAAAAACGGCTCAGAAAGTTGATCAGAATGTTCAGAATTCGATTGCGATGGTCAAAGCAGGACATCGATCAAAATATCAGGTACGGAACAATGTACTGTATGTGAATAATCGTCTAGTTGTGCCAAATGTTTCAGAGTTCAGACAACAGATATTGACAGAAGCGCACAATAGTCGATTTAGTATTCATCCTGGTGGAAGAAAGATGTATAATGATTTGAAAGGACAGTTTTGGTTGAAACAAATGAAGACTGACATTGCAGAATTTGTTTCCAGATGTTTGAATTGCCAACAGGTGAAGGCTGAAAGAAAGAAACCAGGAGGATTATTACAGAGTTTGTCGATTCCTGAATGGAAATGAGATCACATTTCCATGGATTTTGTAACACAGTTACCGAGGTCCTCCCAAGGTTGTGATGCGATTTGGGTTGTGATTGATCGATTAACCAAATCGGCATGCTTTATTCCATAAATGACGTACCGATATGATCAGATGGCCGATATTTATGTCAGAGAGGTGTTCAGATTGAACGGAGTGCCGAAGTCGATTGTTTCAGACCATGATCCTCGGTTTACTTCGCACTTCTGGCAGAGTTTACAGCAGGCTCTCGGTACAAAATTACATCTGAGTACCGCATATCATCCACAGACTGACGGACAGCAGAGCGGACGATTCAGAAATTGCAAGATATGCTGAGAGCTGTAGTGCTTGATTTTAGCACTAATTGGCAAGATGCATTGCCTCTCTGTGAGTTTCGTACAACAATACCTATCAAACGAATATTGAGATGGCAGCTTTTGAAGCGTTGTACGGAAAGAAATGTCGATCCCCTCTTTATTGGGATGATATCTCTGAAGTTCCTGAGACTGGACCTGACATGATCAGAGATATGACGGATAAAGTAAAATTGATTCAGAAGAAATTGAAGGCAGCTCAGGACCGACAGGCCAAATATGCCAACATCAGACGACGACCGTTGGTATTTAAGATTGGAGATCGAGTATTTTTGAAGATTTCGCCTTTCCGAGGAATTGTCAGATTCGACAAGAAAGAAAGTTGTCTCCACGATACGTTGGTCCATATGAAATTCTCGAGAAGATAGGAGATCGTGCCTATCGACTCGCCTTGCGGCCTTCACTATCGAGAATACATGACGTCTTTCATGTATCTATGCTGCGGAAGTATCTCCCTGATGACTCTCATATTATTCAGCCAGACGAGGCCGAACTCGATGAATCTCTGAGTTACGTTGAAAAGCCGGTTCGAATTATCGATCGTTGTTGCCTGTTTTCTTGATTGCTCGCAAGTGCACGACGTCAAGTTATAGTAAAATGTAATTTTGAGTACAAGTGTCGATCCCACGAGGAATGTATTTCTAAACTTATATTAATGCTTGTAATTGAAATAGTCTCGACTTTATTTAGAATAATCAATTGACAGATTTGTTTGCACCAATAACTAGATTGAAAATAAATTTAATAATAGTACCAAATAGGAGTAAACAACAATGGAATAAAAGATTTAGAGGTCCGATTTCACGCAACTATCACCATGTGTTATTTTGTGTAGCTATATTATCAATATCCTTCTTATTCATTAGCCAAGAATTCTATAATTATCTATTCCCTCTCCCGAGTACTAAGTAGATACTAATTATCTAACACAGGATTGTCACGTCCCCGTCAACAATCTATAATTAAATAACACAATAAACAATAACTTCTTTTAATGGCTTCAATAACAATATATGTCCTCCCGAACTATATAAATATCATCGATGTATTTTTCCCTTTCTTGTTTATAAATTCCCTTTTCCAAGTGATAAATTTTAAACATAAGAATCATTCAAGATATGGCCAGTAAAATGAAAGCATTAAGATTGGAAAAATACAAATGAACAATAAGGAAAACTTATATAGCATAATTCATAAATCCCAACACATGGTTTCTAATTTTGTTCCATCATTCCTCTAGAAATAAAAATTATATCATAATAATAAAAACAACACAACAACACATGAATCTTAAACAAAACATATCAAATAAAAATAAAGAAAGAAGAACATAGAACAAGAGATTTGGAGTGCAAGATATTTCTGTCCAGAAGTGTGCAAGAGATTTCCTAAGGATGATGAACTTGAGCTTCAATCCCTTCTTTGTAGCCTCCTCTCCTTTCCTTTGCTCCCCAATAACCTAGATAATGAATAATAGAAGCCTTTTATAGTCCTAGACAAGTCTTTGCATGCAAAACACAAAAGTCATCAACTCCCATGCTCAGCACATCAAAGTTTTAGAATTTCCGGACTTTGTCTGTCAAAGACCGTGGGTGCGGTAAGGATGGTACCGCGGGTGCGGTGCTGTTTCGGGGTGCCTTTCATTTTCGAAATATGAAGACCGCGGGTGCGGTGTAGAGGGGACTGCGGGTGCGGTACAGCTTCGGCAAAAATTCTTGAACGTTGACCGCGGGTGCGGTCTCTTTGTTAGTGTGGGTGTGCTGGAGCTTCGGCCTTTTTATATCTTTTGCACTTTCCAATTCAACAATTTGCTACTCCGAATTCTCATTCTAAGCTTCCAAACTACAACAACAAAAACAACAACAAATCACATAAAACCTGCTCAAGAATCACAAAAATCAAAGTTAAAAACAAGTAATAAAAGTACAATAAATTGCACTTATCAAACTCCCCCAAACTTAAGATTTTGCTAGTCCCGAGCAAAACAAAACAACACAAACAAACAAGTCATGAAATATTTTAAAGAACTTGGCCTCAAGATAAATTAACAACTCTTCATGCATTCACAATTCAAATCAATCCAACCAGTTGTTCATCCGGATAAAATCATGCAATCGATTAATTCTCTTAACTTCTAATCTTTTCAACTCATGTTTCAAAACATTCTCAATTGATTTCAAATTTTTACAAACACAAATCAAGAGGTCTTTTCCGGTAAAGATTGGGTTCAAAGCAATATTCATTCAAGAAAGGAATACCCAATAAATATTTGATGCAATGAGGTGTGTGTAAAATTGATATAGATTTTTACTCAAGGAAAGTTTTTATCGATTGTCCATAAGATAGATCCTCCCAATCACTCTCCACTAGTATATTGGACAACTATGACTAGGTTAATAGGATTTTCAATGGTTGTAATGTTATGCCTTGGCTCATGGCTACAAATAAAGATTAGGAGTTCAAATATGGGAGTAAGTTGAATTTTATCTCTTTTGCAAACTCCCCTTTTTCTTTTATCTCCATTTTTTATTCATTTCATCTCTTTTTCTCCCCTTTTTCTCCAACTTCTTCAATCAAACATCATTCATCATTTTTCTTTTCTTTTCTTTTGTAGGAGAATATCACTTTCTTTAATCTTTTGAATTCTTACTCCTTGAGAAGGTAGGAAATAATTGTATAAGATATTCAAAGGGTTGGTAAATGTGGGATACTTGAAAGAATATTCGAATGGGGGTCTTTTACACATATTTACGTGTGCCATTCAAATTCATATAAGCTCAAAGAGGTGACAAATGATAAATTAATTTTATTTGGTGGCTTGAAAGGCTCATTCGATCCAAAAATCACCTAAATCATTCCTAAATCATAGGTTGTCCGTATTTCGCCTCGAGTGTTGTTTGGATAGTTCTAGACAAAATCTCAATTCACCAACACAGAGTAGAATCTAATCATCGTGAAAAGCGGTGTCTCGATGCATCAACCAAATACATAAATATTCAAAAGAAAAGTGCTTGGCTTCCAAGAAATTCAAAAACATAATTCTTTTCTCATATAGGCTCAAGAGGGCTTCAAATGAATATTTATGAACAAAATAAATAGGCCCAAATAAAATCAAAGATTGCCTCAATCATCTATGTGTTTGCAAAAAAATTATTTCAAGGTCAAATGAAAATCACAAAGTTGTATAGAAATTATAAGTCTCAAACTTTCCAAATCTCATGATTGTTCTCTAAATTTTTCAAATTGATCGATTAACATGAATGTAATGCACGATCTTTCTTTTCAATACAAATTTTTTTTTCATCATTGGCCATTTCAAATAAATAATTTCATGACTAAAACACTACAAACACACAAGCAAACAACTCAAAAATAAATAAACACACAAAATAAACTAAATAAATAAATAAACACACAAAATAAAATAACCACACAAAATAAAATAAAATAAATCACAAAATAAAATAAAATAAATCACATCTCCCCCAAACTAAAACATGTGCATCGTCCTCAATGTAAATAAGCATGAAAATTAGGAGAATACACATACCTCGGGCAACGACCGTCAGTGGTCATCGCCATCCTCATCATCTGCATCATCTTGGGGTGGTTGGAACTTCGGCGGGTGGTATATGGGTGGCCACTGTGGAGGAGATGGGAATGGATTACCAGAGGAAGAAGCTGATGGAAATTGCTGAGCCAAGACAGACGTAAAATCTATCATATATCCCATAAATGTATCGGTCCTAAACCGAAACTCATCCATATCTTGGCGTTGTTGGCGCATCTCCTCTTCTAACTGAGTTAATCTATCCCGCCTATTTATTGGTTGCGGTTGTGGTTCTTGAGCTTGAGCCTGGGCACGTCTTTCTGCAGCTCTTCTGTTGAATTCCATTTCAGCTCGACGTGCCGCAGCGTGTTCACCTCTGACTGCCCTATGTGGTTGAATTACCACAATGACATTTTTCGGCTTTAACAATTCTTCATTCATTGCCCAAGTCACTCCCGCATTCTGGCATAATGCAGTGATAAGAGAAGGGTGCAGGAGTCCACTAGGAGAATTACCTCTTGCATAATCAAGCATCGAACTCTGAAGCAATTGACCTAAATCAATTGTCTTCCCTGTCATAATACAAAAAGTAAGGATAGCCCTCTCCTTGATGACGGTGGTGGTGTGTTCGGTAGGCTTAATCCTAGCAGAAATAAATGAATACCAATCTTTTGCAACAGTTTTCAGATCAGACTTTGCTAGGCTGACATGCACATCATCCCTCATTCTCCACTCTGCTCCCTCTATGCAAATTGTTTGAAGAATATGATTATAATCAACATACTCAGTCCGGTATTCTTCATATTCATCGTGCATTACTGGAGGGATACCATATAACGTATTGATCGTATGTGCATCAAAGGCTACCATTTTTCCTCGCACCAACACTTTCAATTGATCATGCCTAACCTTGAGGTTAGCATAAAATTCTCTCACCAATGAAATGACAGCATCTTGTGGCTGCCTGCCAAACTCCTCCCAATGCCGAGCAGTAAGCATTAATCCAATTTCTGATCTAGGAAAACTCAAATCAAATCCCCTTTCTTTTACAATGCTTTTGTTTAAAATTTTGCCATAGTTCTCCTCCGCTATTTCATTCCAAAACCTGTTTGCATCGTAATTCGCAGATGATGATGCACCCTTAGATTGTTTTTTTCTTGGAGGCATTTTATCGAACACCTTTCAATCACCAACTTCTCCTCAATCCAATTCACAAAATTTAATGATTCTTGCACTCCCCCAAACTTAATAATCACAATATCCACACCTCAACAATATACACAATAATTCAATCAACAATATCCACAATATCAAGAATGTACTTCACCAAATGTAATTTCCTTCCATAGCAAATAACACCAAGAATTTCGAATTCAAAGCGAATTTAGTATAGATTTGCTTACCTTGATTGTTTAAATGTATCTTTGAAGAACAAATTCGAAGCACCAATCAATACTTAATGAAATTTTCGAGCTCCTTTGAAACCCTAGGTTTGATGTTAATTTTTGTGGAAAGAAAAGTGATATTTTATGGAATGAGTGAAGCTATTTAGGTTGGAGTGGTAAATTTTTTGAAAGAATAACAAAAATTGAGTGTGAAAAGTGTGTTCTTGAGAAAGGATTTCGAAGGGAAGAAGGAAAATTTGAGAGTGGTTACGCGTTTATGTCTAAGGTTTGCCCCATTCTGATTTAAAAATTGTCGACCGCGGGTGCGGTAAGCAAGGGACCGCGGGTGCGGTGTGCTTTCGGCACTTCCTTTGAAATTCAGTATTCAGTGACCGCGGGTGAGCTCTTGTAGAGACCGCGAGTGCGGTGTGCTTTTGTAAATGTTGTATATCTCAATTGTCGTCGACCGCGGGTGCGGTATTCTACTTACCGCGGTTGCGGTGCTCCTTCGGCAAATCTTGCATAATTCGATATTAAGCGACCGCAGGGGCGGTCCCGTAGAGACCGCGGGTGCGGTTTGTTCTCGATAAATCTTGCGCGGGTGCGGTGTAAAATGTACCGTAGGTGCATTGTGTTCTTGGGAAATTTTCATATTTTCTGTTTACAGAGACCGCGGGGGCGCTTCAAACTATACCGCGGGTGCGGTTTTCCTTCGGGAAAATTTTTTTCTTCTCCAATTTTTAGTCCTGAAAAGAAAACAATTGGAATTCATTAGATTTGGGAAGATATAAGCACACACTATACTAAAAGTACAACTAAAAATAATAATACAAGTATAAAAGCAAAACCGAAAATGAAATGCAATAGAGAAACAAAAATTTGGGTTGCCTCGCAATAAGCGCTTGGTTTAACGTCTTCAGCCCGACTACCATCAGTCTACATCAAGTCGATCCGCCCAAAGGAATGTTGTCAAGGTGCATTACTTCAGTCCCATAATATGGCTTAACTCGCTGTCCGTTCACCTTGAAGGTCCTCCCATCACTGCATTTTATCTCAATCGCCCTATGAGGGTACACTGTATCCACCAAAAATGGACCTGACCAACGCGATTTCAACTTACCAGGAAACAACTTCAGACGGGAGTTGAACAATAGTACTTGGTGTCCTGGTTTGAACTCCCTTCTTACAATGAGTTTATCGTGCCACTTCTTGGTCTGCTCTTTGTAAATCTTGGCATTTTTATATGCATCATTGCGGAACTCCTCCATTTCATTTAACTGTATTTTTCTTCCATCGCCAGATGGTTTCAAGTCAAAGTTCAACTTCTTAACTGCCCAGAATGCTCGATGCTCCTATTCTAGCGGCAAGTGACAGGCTTTACCAAAAACCAGCCTATAGGGAGACATCCCAATAGGCGTCTTGAATGTGGTCCGATAAGCCCACAGTGCATCATCCAACTTCATAGCCCAATCCTTCCGTTTGTATTGACAGTCTTTTCTAATATTTGTTTGATTTCTCGGTTGGATATTTCAGCTTGTCCATTCGATTGAGGATGATATTCTAGTGTCACTTTGTGCTTCACACTGTATTTAGCCAAAAGTGAGTGAAAATTTTATTGCAAAAATGCGTACCTTCGTCACTTATGATGGCCCTCGGTGTTCCAAATCTGGTTAAGATGTTCTTGTGCACAAACATAACTACAACACGAGCATCATTAGTACTGGTGGCGATTTCTTCCACCCATTTCGAAACATAATCTACAGCTAATAATATATAAGATTGACCAAAGAAAGGGGAAAAGGTCCCATAAAATCTATGCCCCAGACATCAAAAAGTTCCACTTCCAAAATATTTGTCAGTGGCAATTCGTGACGCCTAGAGATGTTTCCTAACCTTTGGCACCCATCACATGATTTAACTAAGGTATAGCTATCCTTAAACAACGTAGGCCAGAAAAAACCTGATTGTAATACCTTAGCTGCAGTTCGTGTCGCTCCAAAATGTCCACCGTATGCGGATGAATGACATAGCTCAAGAATTTGGTGTGCTTTGACACCGTCAACACATCTCCTAATCACTTGGTCAGCACATCTCTTATACACACAAGGATCATACCAAAAGAAAAATTTGATATCATGGAAGAACTTCTTTTCTGATGGTGGTTCAGATCCGGAGGAAGAATACCACAAGACAAAAAATTCGCAATGTCAGCAAACCAAGGGAGTACTGAACTTACCTCAAAGAGTTGTTCATCCGGAAATGTTTCCTGTATTGCTCCTTCTTCTTTCATATCCTCTAGCTCAAGTCTTGACAAGTGGTCAGCCACTTGATTCTCACTTCCCTTCTTATCTTTGACCTCGAAGTCAAATTCTTGTAATAGAAGTATCCACCTTATCAAGCGTGGTTTCGCATCCTTCTTGGCAAATAGGTAGCGAATGGCTGCATGGTCAGTAAAAACAATTACTTTTGTGCCGATCAGATATGGCCTATATTTATCGAAGGCAAATACTACAGCAAGCATCTCCTTTTCAGTCGTGGTGTAATTTTGCTGTGCAGCATCCATAGTACGGCTTGCATAATAGATAGCCCTAAACATCCTTTCTCTTCTTTGGCCCAATACCGCACCAACGGCATAATCACTTGCATCACACATCAGCTCAAAGGGCTCTTTCCAGTCCGGCACTATCATGATTGGTGCTGTCACCAATGTCCTCTTGATTTTCTCAAAAGCCTGCAAACAATCATCATAAAATATGAATGTGGAATCTTTTTCAAGCAAATTACATAAGGGTTTAGTGATCTTAGAAAAATCTTTAATGAATCTCCGATAAAACCCCGCATGTCCTAGAAAGCTCCTTATTCCTTTGATGTTCTTTGGTGGAGGAAGTTTTTCAATTGCAACCACCTTGGCTCTATCCACCTCTAATCCCATAGATGATACTTTATGTCCAAGGACAATGCCCTCTTGGACCACAAAGTGACATTTTTCCCAATTAAGAACTAGGTTCTTTTCTTGGCATCTCTGTAACACAAGGGAGAAGTTATGTAAACAGTAATCAAATGAAGAGCCAAATACCGAGAAGTCATCCATGAAGACTTCCATGATTTCTTCCACCATGTCTGAAAATATATCCATCATACACCTCTGAAAAGTGGCCGGTGCATTGCATAGCCCAAAAGGCATTCTCCTAAAAGCGAACGTACCATAGGGACACGTAAAAGTAGTCTTCTCCTGATCCTCTGGTGCTATAGCTATCTGGTTCTAACCTGAATAACCGTCTAAGAAGCAATAATGACAATAACCAGCAAGTCTATCTAGCATTTGATCAGTAAAAGGCAATGGAAAATGATCTTTTCGGGTGGCATTGTTCAATTTTCTATAATCCATACAAACTCGCCAACCAGTTACAGTACGAGTAGATATTAATTCATCATGTTCATTTTTAACCACAGTTATTCCACCTTTTTTCGGTACAACTTGTACAGGAGACACCCAACTACTATAAAAAATAGCATATATCACACCAGCATTCAACAATTTAAGCACCTCATTTTTCTCAACTTCTTTCATTGCCGGATTTAATCTCCTCTGATGATCCACATAAGGAGTATACGACTCCTCCATTAAAATTTTATGCATGCATATAGTGGGGCTAATTCCCCTAATATCAGAAATCGACCATCCCAAGGCAGTTTTATATTCCCTCAATACTCTCAATAATTTATCTTTTTCATCAATAGTAAGGGAGGAAGATATGATTACCGGATATGTCGACTTCTCTCCTAAGAATGCATAACATAGGTGGCTTGGCAGTTCCTTCAAATCAGGAGAGGGTGATATTACCTCTATTTTCCCTTCGACGTTCAACTCCTCAATCAACACATCCGTTTTCTTTTCTTTATGCAATACTTCAAGAGCCACCAGTTGCTCTTTCACTTCCCAGTCTTCTTCACTAACAGCTTCAGTAGCTCCAACCAAGCAACTCTCCAAAGGGTCCCTAGTTCCTGCACATTCAAAGGATACACATGAGTCTATAACATCAATGCTTTTACAAGTACTTACCTCATTTGATCCCTTCATGGCATGATAGATATTGAAAATGACTTCTTCTCCACCAACTCTCAAGGTGAGTTCACCCTTTTGCACATCTATCAATGCCCTTCCAGTTGCCAGGAACGGTCTCCCAAAGATTAATGGAGCATCATTATCCTCTTCCATATCTAGAATCACAAAGTTTGCAGGAAAAATAAACTTATCCATTTTTACCAATACATCCTCGACGATCCCTCTTGGATACGTAAGACTTCTGTCTGCAAGTTGTAGGGTAATAGTGGTTGGTTTAACTTCTCCAAGCTCCAATTTCCTGAAAATAGAAAGTGGCATCAAATTAATTTTTGCTCCTAAATCACATAAAGCTTTACTACAATGAGAACCACCAATAAATCAAGGAATAGTAAAACTCCCTGGATCTTTCAATTTTTGTGGTAATTTCTTTTGTAGGATGGCACTGCACTACTCAATAAGCTTCACTGTCTCAAACTCTTGCAGCTTCCTCTTTTTAGACATCACATCTTTAATGAACTTGGCATATTTGGGCATTTGCTCCAATGCATCAGCAAATGGTATATTGATGTGTATCTTCTTAAAAATCTCAAGGAATTTTGCAAATTGATCATCTAAACTCTTCTTTTTGAACCTCTGAGGGTATGGAATGGCATGCTTAAATGCAGGAGGTTGTACAACTTTTGTCTTAGAGTCCTCAACCTTATTCTCTGTTATAACCTCAAACTCAACATCTTCCACTGACTTCTCACTTTCCACCATCTTCTTGGGACTTTGAACCTCCAATTCTTTTCCGCTCCTCAAAGTGACTGCCTTGCACTGCTCTTTTGGATTAACTTCCGTATTACTCGGAAATTGACCCCTGTTCTGATCTCTCAAAGCGATAGCCAACTGTCCAATTTGTGTCTCCAAAGATTTCATCTTAGAAACATGATCATCGTAGCACCCATGTTTCCTATGTGAGTCTCCATGCTATCAATCCGAGACTCAGTTCTAGCCATCCTCTTTCCAGATTCAGCCACAAATGTACCTACCAAATCCTCAAACGAAGGCTTTCCTTCCCCCTTTGATGTATTGAACCCCGGTGGAGGATTCAACACATTCTTATTATTAGCATATGAAAAATTCTCATGATTTCTCAAACCTGGATGATAAGTATTAGGAGGAGGTTTTTCTCGATATCCTCCAAATCCACCAAAGTTTCTGTTGTTGATATATTGGGCTTCTTCAAGAGAATGAGTTTCTTCAGCAACAATGGAAGGACCTTCAGTGTCAGGTATGCTCACTTTATTCATGGCTGCTAATTGTGTGGTCAATGCAGAAACTTGGGCGGTTATTGATATGATAGGATCCACGGCATAAGTACCAGCTGTATTCTTTAATCCTGACCTCTCAGATGGCCACTGATAACTGTTAATGGTCATCTGTTCAAGCAAATCATATGCTTGATCAGGTGATTTGGCAAATATCGTTCCACCAGCTGCTGCATCCACAGTGCCTCTTGTTTGTCCATTCAAACCATTATAAAACAATTCAATCTGTACCCTATCTTCAAAACCATGGTTTGGACACCTCCTCAACAACTCTTTATACCGTTTCCATGTCTCATATAATTGCTCAAAGTCAGTCTGCCTAAAAGTACTTATCTCAATCTTCAACTGAGCAGACTTCGCAGGTGGAAAATATTTAGCAAGGAACTTGGTTGCTAACTCCTGTCACGTAGTGATACTCCCCAAAGGAAGCGATTGGAGCCATCCTCTTGCTTGATCCCTAAGAGAAAAAGGAAACAAACGCAATCGAATTATATCATCAGAAACACCATTTATTTTTACCGTGTCAGTAATTTCAAGGAATGTTCTAAGATGTAGATGAGGATCTGCAGTAGCGGCTCCCCCAAACTGATTCTGTTGAACCATGTTTATCAATGAAGGCTTGAGCTCAAAGTTGTTTGCATTAATAGTTCCTTGTGCTATGCCCGAATAATGAGCATTCAGTACCAGCCTAAAATGATATCTGATGGGTATTGCAGGGGGTGGATTTTCATTATCTCTGTTGTCAGCCATTGCTTGAATCTCTTCTCTTCTTGCCTTTCTTAATCTTCTTACGGTTCTTTCGATCTCAGGATCAAAGATAAGCAAGTCAAGATTTTGCGATCTTCGCATGCACTGTTAAACAAAGATAAGAAACAAATCAATGTTTAATGTAAAACAACAAAAACAGCTCTAAATTAAAATCTAGACTAATTGGTAACAATACTAATATAAATTTATAATAAACACTCCACGGCAACGGCGCCAAAAACTTGTTGTCTGTTTTCTTGATTGCTCGCAAGTGCACGACGTCAAGTTATAATAAAATGTAATTTTGAGTACAAGTGTCGATCCCACGAGGAATGTATTTCTAAACTTATATTAATGCTTGTAATTGAAATAGTCTCGACTTTATTTAGAATAATCAATTGATAGATTTGTTTGCACCAATAACTAGATTGAAAATACCAAATAGGAGTAAACAACAATGGAATAAAAGATTTAGAGGTCCGATTTCACGCAACTATCCACCATGTGTTATTTTGTGTAGCTATATTATAAATATCCTTCTTATTCATTAGCCAAGAATTCTATAATTATCTACTCCCTCTCCCGAGTGCTAAGTAGATACTAATTATCTAACACAGGATTGTAACGTCCCGTTCAACAATCTATAATTAAATAACACAATAAGCAATAAATTCTTTTAATGGCTTCAATAGCAATATATTTCCTACCGAACTATATAAATATCATCGATGTATTTTTCCCTTTCTTGTTTATAAATTCCCTTTTCCAAGTGATAAATTATAAACATAAGAATCATTCAAGATATGGCCAGTAAAATGAAAGCATTAAGATTGGAAAAATACAAATCAACAATAAGGAAAACTTATATAGCATAATTCATAAATCCCAACATATGGTTTCTAATTTTGTTCCATCATTCCTCTAGAAATAAAAATTAGTTCATAATAATAAAAACAACACAACAACACATGAATCTTAAACAAAACATATCAAATAAAAATAAAGAAAGAAGAACTTAGAACAAGAGATTTGGAGTGCAAGATATTTCTGTCCAGAAGTGTGCAAGAGATTTCCTAAGGATGATGAACTTGAGTTTCAATCCCTTCTCTGTAGCCTCCTCTCCTTTCCTTTGCTCCCCAATAACCTTGATAATGAATAATTGAAGCCTTTTATAGTCCTAGACAACTCTTTGCACGCAAAACACAAAAGTCATCAACTCCCATGCCCAGCACACCAAAGTTTCAGAATTTCCGGACTTTGTCTGTCAAAGACCGCGGGTGCGGTAAGGATGGCACTGCGGGTGCGGTGCTGTTTTGGGGTTCCTTTGATTTTCGAAATATGAAGACCGCGGGTGCGGTACAGCTTCGGCAAAAATTCTTGAACATTGACCGCGGGTGCGGTCTCTTTGTTGGCGCGGGTGCGCTGGAGCTTCGGCGTTTTTATATCTTTTGCACTTTCCAATTCAACAATTTGCTACTCCAAATTCTCATTCTAAGCTTCCAAACTACAACAACAAAAACAACAACAAATCACATAAAACCTGCTAAAGAATCACAAAATTCCAAGTTAAAAACAACTAATAAAAGTACAATAAATTGCACTTATCAATCGTAAAGAAAAGCAACTTAGAACAAAGGTTATTCCTCTTGTGAAAGTGCAATGGACTCGTCATGGCACTGAAGAAGCCACTTGGGAGACTGAATCAGATATGAGACAAGAATTCCCAGCATTGTTTGACTGATGTAAGTTTCTATTCAATTTATATTACATTCCTTCTTATTAATATGATTGATTGCCTGTGATTTCGTGGACGAAATCATATTTTAGAGGGGGAGAAATGTAATTCCCGAAAAATTAATCACTGTTAATTAACGATTATTCATTTATAATTTAATGTGATTATGAAAGGGCCAACCGAGACAAGATTTGAGGTAACATGTGAAAAGGTATGTGCAAAGACAGTGCACCCGCGGTTCAAAAGACAGTGCACCCGCGGTCCAACATGCACCGCACCCGCGGTCATTGCTTTTGATTTTGTGGAAGTATTACAGTATGCTCAGTGCACCCGCGCTAGAGAAGCCACCGCCCCCGCGGTGTTGGGGAAGAAAGTCCACCGCACCCGCGGTATAAAAGTGGGCGCACCCGCGGTCCTTGTTTATGAAAAATGGATGTGGATCAGTACGCTGAGTGCACCCGCGGTCCAAAGATGAGTGCACCTGCGGTGCAACGTGTTGACGGAAAAATGAGCCACACGTCCTTTGCATGCATAGACTATATATATAATTGAGAATTCCTTCGAATTCCTTCAGCTTTCCAGAGCAAGAATCGAAGAAATTTCCTTAAAGTTTCTTTAGGTACTAGAATCGTGATTGTGCACCATTCATCTATCAGATTTTGAATCCGAACACGGTGCTGAAATCCTTGCAGTACAGGCTTCAGCTGGACGTAAGTTTTGTTACGTTTTGACATGTCTTGAAATTATGATGTTGTCAGAATTGAATGGGATTCATATATGATGTTCTTGACATGTTAGACATCCTAGAATCGAAGTCAGATTGAAAAACAGATCAATTATAGAATTGTTATGAATTTCCAGGTTATATTGACTGGTATTGGACAGATTTAAGTAATGAATCGATTACAGGTTGTAGTGGATATGAGTTATGATTTGTAATTGATGTCTGTTGATTTGGTATTAACGGGAATACTGAGATTGTGACTTTATGCTATTGATTTGACTTAAATCCAGATTAATCAGATTCAGTGTTGAATTGAGAATAGAACATTGATATTATGATTCTCGATATGTCGTTTCAGATTTACAGAGACAGTCTTGAGTTCAGAACTGATATTGCTTCAGACCGAGACTACAAATGAAAGGTATAAGTCAATGTGGTATTGGGAGATCGACTCAAGAAGGATATACTTGAGTTTCCCTAAATCACATACTTATTGTTGTTATATGCATTGATTTGATTTTATATGTTGTTCTATTGGTTTATATGAAGCATGTATTAGATGAGTATTAGACGAGTGATATTGTGACAGAAGTGCCTGATAGTGGTGAGATCGCCACGGACACATTGCACGATGTCACAAGATAGTGTATTGGCGATAGTGCCACAGTCTGTGACGGATAGATCAAGACACTGGATGTTTGGTTATATCAACGTGGATAGAATCGGAGTTTCTTCTATTACTGTTGGTCGATATAGGAATACCAACATCTGGAAACCGGGATCCCTAGACTAGGATTGATTCTAGTCTGAGCCGTGGAGTCACGGGTTTGAGTACTAGTTTATATTGATGGTGTTTCATATTTGATACGTATTTCTGATATTTATTTCATGCCTTCTGTATTGATTATATTATCGCATGTTTCGTTGATTTATACTGGGATTATATTCTCACCGGAATTATCTGGCTGTTGTCTTGTGTGTATGTGTACATGACAACAGGTGGACAAGTTCAAGGTCGAGGAGATGAAGATAGATCGAGATTAGAGTGGAGACTATGGACCTGGACTAGAGATAGGGTTTGGACATTTGACATTTAGCTGTTAAACCTTAGTTGAATAAATGTATGCAATACATGACTTGTACTTTATTTTATACTTATATGTATAATAAATGATTTCCATTACGTTCCGTATTTTAAAAAAAAAAAAATTAGACCCTATTTATTTTAATTGATTAAATTGTCCTAATAATTGATTAAGAGTATGATTAGCGTCCGGGTCCCCACAAGAAGATTCTTTTATTCTTTCATTCTTTGTACGAATCTGTACATTGAAAGAGTTTTCAATAAAATATTATTTTATCTACGAAGAGTTCAGTCTGATCAGTTCATATAGTATAAGTTTTGTCAAACACCTAAAAGGGGGAAATTGTTGATAACTTAATTTTGGAGTTTGACAAAAGAGCTTGAAAAGGTTGAACAACTGATCAAGAAGACTGAGAATAACTAGACTAAAAAGTCGTAAATTGTTGAGTTGTCCGAACTGAAGATTAGTGCGCATATAATCAAAGGCAGCTGAACTGAGCTAACTGAACTATGTAGTCAACTGGATGATCAGTTGGAACTGATCAGCTACACTACAATCAGTTAATCCTATCGGCTTTGTTTGACACATCATCATTTAAGGAACGAAGCTATCAACCGACAATTGTACAAGAACAGACTGCAACATGTAGTGGGAACACTGCATTTCAAAAAAGCCATAGTGTACGATTGTCAGAAGAATGTTGATGTGGCTATACAACGGATATAAAGATTCAAATGCATTCATTGTTACCGTGGGAAGTAAAGCCTATAAATAGCCGAGAATATTGGTTGAAGAAGAATAATTGAGTAATCAAGATACGAAATTGTTCAAGTTAAGAAGGAGAACACTGTGCATACTTTTTCAGTTCAAAATCTCACAAAAGCTTACGTTTAGTATACACATTCATAGCTTTCAATCCATACATTGACTTTAAAAGCACAAACACTTGTTATTGTATTATTCGATCTTATAGAGATTAGTTGTGCTAAGAAGTTACATATTAGTTGAGTTGAAACATCCACTACTCGTTTTCTTAAAAAGTACTAGATTTTTTTTACCGAATAATCTCGGCCGAAATACTATACATATATATATATATATATATATATATATATATATATATATATTTATACATATTTTGCACCATTTTAAAAAATAAAACAACCAACTATATTTGAAAATTAAAGGAAATAATTCAAAATGTAAAATCGTCAAACGTTTGCATACCCTAACTTAGACAAATTTCTAAAACTAACAACCTCTCAAAAACCATTCAAACATAATAAAACCCGTAAAAATATCTTAACATAATGTAATGCCCGAATTTTTTAACAAAAATTTGGAAAAAAAAGTTACTGTTCATCGGCACAATTCAAGCACTGTGGCACTAGAATAATGGCGCCTAGGCGCTAGAGCTGCGCAAATTTGGCGCTGAGGTGCTGAAAAGTGGCGCTGCGGCGCTAACAAATGCGAAAATTGATTTTTTAAGCTCACTTTGACTTCCCCATTCATTCTACATCATTTTTTTCTCCTCATTATCCATCGAAACCCTCTCTTCTTCCATTTTCTACATTTCTTCTTCAATCTATGGGAGAATTGTTAAAGAAAAATATGAAATGAAGGTATATTTCACGAGGATATAAGTATTCCCATTTGTATTCAAGTTTGGAAATGGGTTGAAGTTTAGAATTGATATTTGAGATATTAAGATGTTGGAGATGTTGTATTTGTGTTGGTTTGAATTTAAAATGGATATGAGCATGGTTTTTTGTTTCTGTGCAAGATCGGTTTTTATACGTTCTGTATTTCGAGTATATGGGAAAGTTGTTTTTGGATTTTGGAGTTATGGTCTTCATCAAACTTGTAGATAATCCAGTTAGCTTCGATTTGGTTCTTGAATCACTCTATTCCATGAAGAAGTGAGAAAGATATGTGATTTTTACTAAAACTGGTCTGGAAATCCGAGTTAGTGTAGATTTGAGTACAACTCTTCTGTTTATTCGAATTCTGGTATTAATCGGTTGGGATTCTGAATTTGGTGTTCAAATGAAAGTTATAGAACGTTGTCTTGTCTTTGAAATGATACTAGATTGGCTCGATTCCATTGGATATTGAGGAAGTTATGCTCAACATACTAAAGTGTGCCAGAAATGTACTGATGCAGAATTTCGAAAATTAAGTTGAATGTTTCAGATTATGAACGACTGGATAAATAACTTTGTTTGACAAAACTTTGTGAATGGGGCTTTGAGTTTTCTTGCATATCCAATTTTCGGAACTTGATTTGAAGAATTATTGAATTAATTATGAATTTTGTACAGAAATTTCTCTGTTTTGATAAAAGATCCCAGTTCTTGAGTTATAGTATAATTCAGAGGTTCAAGACTTCTCAACTACACATCTCGATCTCTTTTTGGTAATATTTGAAAGGTATGTTACGGTCGGTAACATACGAGGTAAAAGTATCATTTTTATTTTAAATTGAAAACTCTATGGCTCGATGAATTATTTGTGATTTGATGATGATTGTTTTATTGAGATGAGTTTATTATGATATCAAAATAATGATATTGATTTGTATCATTACATTGCATATTGATCCACTTTTCAATTCTGATTTGATATGGTGGAGGTCGCCTTGACTTATTGATTTGTTGGATGTATGGGGCTATAGTTAAGTTGGCATAGTGTATGCGGAGGTCGCTGCTCAGACCTGAACACTCTCTAGTCCTGGGATTGTAGAACACAACACCCCACCTCGATCAGATGAGTCGGTGGATGTTGCTGGGGGATTCTCTTTCCTTGGGTACCATATAACTAGATGGTTCACTTGATCTTGAGATTTATTGATAGCCCATAGCTTCTGATCATGCATTGCATTATATTGCGTCTTTATGAATTTAATATGAACTATTTGTAAATTTTAATTATCCTATGTTATTGATTGTATAATACTGGGTTTATACTCACCGGCACGTCGGCTACCTCTTGTTTTCATGTGCTTCACGGTAAGCGAGGCAAGGCAAGGCTTGGGATGCCAGATTTCAGCTCCAGGTAAGGAGATACGAGTTAGAGTGGGATTCTCGGGTCTTAAGAGCTATTTGATGAACTTTGGATTACTTTGCCTCACTAGTTTATTTTGGCATTTTAAAACTGATATTTCAAACATTTGATACTTTTAAATTGTTTTGATGATGTTTATGTGGATTTGTGAACCACAGATTATGTATTTTACTCAATCATTTGATTTGTTACAATAATAATTATTAATATTAGATGTCGGACCCGGGGCCCCACATTAGGTGGTATCAGAGCGTAAGATATTTGGGAAGAGGGTAGAATGAGTCAGTTCGAATTGCTTGATCATGTGATATTTTGCTAGCATTTTCATTATGCCATAATGTGAAATACATTATTATAATTGAAATATTATATTGTTGAGATTTATTCGAGATTTTTGAGATTATTGAGTCTCGAGAGCCAGAGATGATTGATACAAGATTGAGATGATTGTGATATTGCTATTTTATCTGTGTTTAATCTATTTTATATCAGACATGGCTACTCGAGGTAGATGTCGTTGTAGACCAAGACAAAACATACCAGTGGCACAAGATCAGGGCAGTGCTACTCATACTCAGATTGATATAACTCCGACTCTGATGGAGATAATGTTAGCTACATTTCAGTCTTTGCACCCACCGATGTTGAGGGGTACAGAGAATGCGTTAGAGTGTGAGAATTGGTTGGAGAATATGGATCAGTTATTTGGATCTCTTGAGTATCCAGACGATCGTAGAATCAAGTTAGTTGTTCATCAGTTATTAGATGTTGCTAAGAGTTGGTGAATCATGACAAAGAAATCTTTAGAGGGTCGAGGTACGGTTTTTACCTGGGATATCTTTAAATTTGAATTTTATCAGCGTTTCTTTCCTACCTCTTACTGGAAAGGTAAGGGAACCGAGTTTGCAAATTTAAAGTGGGGAAATCTGCATGTTGAGGACTATGTTGCTAAGTTCTCGAATTTACTGTGCTCCTCATGTAGCATCCGATGAAGAAGCTAAGGCCGATCATTTCATAAATGGTCTTAACCCTGATATCATTACCTTGGTAAATATTCGAAGGCCTAACACTTTTGCTAAGGCTCTTGATCGAGCCAAGGGAGCTGAAACCGGAATAATTAGGCAGAGAGGATCTCAGTGTTTGCAACGACCCCAACAGCCACAGAATCGACAGCAGTTCAGGCATGGTAATAGTGACGGTAACAGTGGCAACATAAGAGAGCAGTTTAGGGCTAGAGGGAAACAATTTAAGAGGCATGGCAGTAATTTTTTGAGTTCTAGTTGATCGAGATAGTATGGTTCAGTTCAGAGCACTGGTTATTCAGGCCCAATTTTTTGTGGTCAGTGTGTGGTAGACATTATACCGATCAGTGTAGAGGAGTCTCAGGGGCTTGCCACTTGTGTAACTAGGTGGAACACTATGCTCGAGTGTGTCCTAACCCTGGCAGTGATATATCTCAGAGTGGGGGATCATCGAGACAGACACCTCACCAGAACCGCCAGACCCCTACAGTTCATTCCTATCAGCAGTCAAACCGATCCGATCAGAACAAATATTTGGTAGCCACAGGGGAGGATAACCACCTATACAGCAGGCCCGAGTATTTTCACTCACTGAGGATGAGGCACATAATGCTCCGAATAATGTCGTTGCAGGTAATTGTTTTCTCTCAGGTTATCCTGATTATGTTTTGATGGATACTGGTGCATCACATACTTTCATAGTTGAGCACTTTGTCTCCTTGCATTCATTGCATTCTATGCCATTATCATCTACATTATCTATTTCTACTCCACTGGGCAAAGTGATGAGGTCAGCTGCAATGATAAGTGGTTGTGAATTTCGTTATGAGGATAATGTCATTATGCTTGATTGCATTGTGTTGGAGATGTCTGATTTTTACTGCATAGTTGGTATTACATGTTGATAAGATACATGGTTACTATAGATTGTTTTCAAAAGGTTGTTAAGTTTAGGCCTGATATGACAGATCACTGTACATTCTATGGTAAGGGTTCTCGAGCTAAGATTCCTTTGATATTTGTTTTGTCGATGACTCGTTTGTTGCAGAAAGGAGCAGAATGTTTATTGGTTTATGCAATCAATATTTCAAGGTCAGTACCTAAATTGGCAGATATTCCAATTTTTAGTGAATTTTCAGATGTATTTTCAGATGAAATTCCAGGATTTCCTCCAGTTCGAGACATTGATTTCAACATTGAGTTGATGTCAGGTACACAGCCTATTTCTAGAGCTCCTTATAGGATGACACAAATTGAACTAAAAGAAATAAAGGAACAACTTGAGGATCTATGGGCTAAAGGATATATTAGACCAAGTGTTTGACCTTGGGGTGCTCCGATTTTATCGTGAAGAAGAAAGATGGGTCTATGAGGCTTTGTGTCAATTATAGACAGTTGAATAAAGCCACAGTAAAGAATAAGTATCCTTTGCCAAGGATTGATGATCTCTTTGACCAGTTGCAGGGTTCTTCAGTTTATTCTAAGATTGATTTGAGATCCGGATATCATCAGTTAAGAGTTAGAGAGATAGATGTGCCTAAGACTGCTTTTCGTACCAGGTATGGGCATTTTAGCTTTTTTGTTATGCATTTTGGGTTGACCAATGCACCTGCTGTATTTATGAACCGTGTTTTCAAAGGTATATAGATCAATTTGTTGTGATCTTCATTGATAATATTCTTATTTATTCAAAATCTAAATTTGAGCATGCCGAGCACTTGAGAGCTGTTTTGAAAATTTTGAGAACTGAAAATTTATATGCTAAATTATCCAAATGCGAGTTTTGGTTGGATAGAATGGTTTTTCTTGGACACGTGATTTCAAGTGCTGGTATATCAGTTGATCCGAGTAAAGTTGAGGCAGTCATCAATTGGTCTAGACCGGCATCAGTTCCTGAGGTGCGTAGTTTTATTGGTTTGGCAGGATATTATCGCAGATTTATTGAAAGATTCTCTCAGATTGCGAGGCCAATTACCCAGCTGACACAAAAGAATGCACCATTTATTTGGTCACAGGCATGTGAGGCTAGTTTTGTTGAACTTAAGCAGAGATTGACTAGTGCGCCAGTTCTGACTATCCCATCAGGTGTAGGAGGATATACACTGTACACTGATGCTTCACATCAAGGACTGGGTTGTGTATTAATGCGGCATGGTCGTGTGGTTGCCTATGCTTCACGACAGTTGAAGCCAAATGAGTCTAAATACCCAGTGCATGTCTTTGAACTAGCAGCAGTGGTTTTTGACCTACAGATTTGGCGTCACTACTTGTATGGGGAGAAATTTGAGATATTCACTGATCATAAGAGTTTGAAATATCTTATTTCACAAGCGGAGCTGATAAGACATAGGCGTTGGTTAGACTTGTTGAAAGACTATGATTGCAAAATAAAATATTATCCAGGTAAGTCTAATGCAGCAGCCGATGCTTTGAGCAGAATAGTATGCAATATGTCCTTGATCACTAGCAGTGTATCTGATTTAGTAGAAGAATGTTGTTTTTATGGTTTGGATTTTGTGCAGATACTCAATCTGTAACAGTATTTATGATTCAGGCAGAGCCCGAGTTGTTTGTAAATATTAAAGAGGCCCAAAGGTTAGATCAAAGCATTCAGAAATAAGTTGAACTCGTCAAATCAGGACATCGATCAGAATTTCATGTCAATAATGAGGGTATTTTGTTTGTGAATGATCGTATTGTAGTTTCTAATATTTCAGAGTTGAGGATACAAATTTTGCGTGATGCTCATTGCAGTAAGTTCAGTGTACACCCTGGAAGTAAAAAGATGTACAATGATTTGAAGAAACAATTTTGGTGGAAAAGAATGAAATCCGACATAGTAGAATTTGTATCTCGTTGTTTGAATTTTCGACAAGTGAAAGCAGAAAGAAAGCGACCAGAAGGTCTTTTGCACAGCCTTAAGGTTCCAGAATGGAAGTGGGACCATATCATCATGGACTTTGTCACGAAATTTCCGAGGTCGTCGAGGGTTGCAATGCAATTTGGGTTATCGTTGACAGATTAACTAAGTCTTCATGTTTCATTCCTTATCAAATGACATATAGGCATGATCAGATGGCCAAATTGTACATCAGAGAAGTTTTGAGATTGCATGGTGTGCCTAAGTCCATTGTATCAGATCATGATCCCAGATTTTCTTTTCATTTTTGGCAGAGTTTACAAGAGGCCCATGGTACTTGTTTTCATTTGAGTACAACATATCATCCTCAGACAGACAGACTGTCAGAACGTACTATTCAGACATTAGGGATATGTTGATAGCTATAGTGATGGATTTTGGTATTGGTTGGCAAGATTCGTTACCACTTTCCGAGTTTTCTTATAACAACAATTATCAAGTGAGAATTGTAATCTCACCATTTGAAGCACTATATGGAAGGAAGTGTTGATCTCCTCTGTATTGGGACGATTTATCTGAAACACCAATTGTAGGACATGATATGATAAGAGATACGACGGAGAAGGTGAAATTGATTCAGAGTCGTATGCGAGCTGCTCAGGATAGGCAGGCTAAGTATGCGAACATCAGGAGACGACCATTGATTTTTGAGAAAGGTGACAGAGTTTTTCTGAAAATATCTCCTTTCCGTGGTACAGTTAGATTTGGAAAGAAGAGTAAATTATCACCGAGATTCATAGGTCCGTATGCGATTTTGGAACGTGTTGGTGATTTGGATTATAGATTAGCTCTTCCTCCTGCTTTATCAAGTGTTCATGATGTTTTTCATGTTTTTATGTTGAGGAAATATTCAGATCCTTCTCATGTAATTCCACCTGACGAGGTTGAGTTAGATAAGACTTTGAGCTATATTGAGAGACTGATTCATATTCTAGACAGAAAAGATAAGCAACTCAGAAATAAACTGATACCGTTGATTAAAGTACATTGGAAATGATATGGTGTCGAGGAGCCAACTTGGGAATTAGAAGTCAAAATGAGACATAAATATCCAGAGTTATTCAAATGAAATATGCTTCTATTCTCGGTCTTATTCTCAGTATTGATCATTATATCGTATACTTGAAATTGATGATTTGATTTCGAGGACGGAATCTATTTTTAGAGGAGAGGAATTGTAATGCCCGAATTAAAAAAAATGAAAAAAAGTTACTGTTCATCGGCACTATTCAGGCGCTACGGTGCTAGAATAGTGACGCCTATGCACTAGAGCTGCACAAATTTGGCGCTAAGGCGCTGAAAAGTGGCGCTGCGGCACTAACATATGCGAAAATTGATTTTTTTAAGCACACTTTGACTTCCCCATTCATTCTACATCATTTATTTTCTCCTCCTTATCCATCGAAACCCTCTCTCCTTCCATTTTCTACATTCCTTCTTCAATCTATGGGAGAATTGTTAAATAAAAATATGAAATGAAGGTAGATTTGTGATCCTCTCATCACGTGCTTCACGAGGATGTAAGCATTTCCCATCTTTATTCAAGTTTGGAAATTGGTTAAATTTTAGAATTGATATTTGAGTTGATATTTGAGATATTAAGATGTTGTATTTGTTTTGTTTTGAATTTAAAATGGATATGAGCATGGTTTCTTGTTTCTGTGCAAGATCGGTTTTTATACCTTCTGTGTTTCGAGTATATGGGAAAGTTGTGTTTGATTTTGGAGTTATTGTCTTCATCAAACTTGTAGATAATCGAGTTAGCTTCGATTTGGTTCTTAAATCACTCAATTCCATGAAGAAATGAGAAAGATATGTAATTTTTACTAAAACTGGTATGGAAATCCGAGTTAGTGCAGATTTGTGTACAAGTCTTTTGTTTATTCGAATTCTGGTATTAATCACTTGGGATTCTGAATTTTGTGTTCCAATGAAAGTTATCGAACATTGTCTTGTCTTCGAAATGACACTAATTGGCTCGATTCCATTAGATATTGAAGAAGTTATGCTCAAAATACTAAAGTGTGTTAGAAATGTACTGATGAATTTGGAAAATTATGTTGAATGTTTCAGATTATGAACGACTGGGTAAATGACTTTGTTTGAAAAAACTGTGTGAAGAACAATTGTTTGGCTTTGAGTTTTCTTGCATATCCAATTTTTGGATCTTGATTTGAAGAATTATTGAATTAATTATGAATTTTGTACAGAAATTGCTCTGTTTTGATAAAAGATCCGAGTTCTTGAGTTATAGTAGAATTCAGAGGTTCAAGACTTCTCAACTACACATTCCGATCCCTTCTTGGTAATATTTGAAATGTATGTTACGGTCGGTAACATACGAGGTAAAAGTATCATTTTTATTTTAACTTGAAAACTCTATGGCTCGATGAATTATTTGTGATTTGATGATGATTGTTGTATTGAGATGAGTTTATTATGATATCAAGATGATGATATTGATTTGTATCATTACATTGCATCTTGACTTATTGATTTGTTGGACGTATGGGGCTATACTTGAGTTGGCACTGTGTATGAGAAGGTCGCTGCTATGACCTGAACACTCTCTATAGGCGCAACATAGTCCTGGGATTGTAGAACACAGAACCCCACATCGAGCGGACGAGTTGGTGGATGTTGCTAGGGTATTATATTTCATTGGGTACCCTACAACCACATGATTCACTTGATCTTGAGATTTATTGATAGCCCACAGCTTCTGATCATGCATTGCATTATATTGCGTCTTTATGAATTTCATATGAACTATTTGTAAATTTTAATTCTCCTATGTTATTGATTGTATCATACTGGGTTTATACTCACCGGCACGTCGGCTACCTCTTGTTTTCATGTGCTTGACGGTAGGCGAGGCGAGGCTTGGGATGCCAGAGTTCAGCTCCAGGCAAGGATATACGAGTTAGAGTGGGATTCTCGGGTCTTAAGAGCTATTTGATGAAGTTTGGATTACTTTGGCTCATTAGTTTATTTTGGCATGTTAAAACTTATATTTCAAACATTTGATACTTTTCAATTATTTTGACGATGTTTATGTGGATTTGTGAACCACGGATTATGTATTTTACTCAATCATTTGGTTTGTTACAATTATAATTATTAATATTAGATGTCGGACCCGGGGCCCCACACATAATCTTAATATCGTAAATCATAAATATAAGTCTAGTGCGGAAAACTAGCACTGGTCCTCGGGTTATGTGCACCTTCAGTCCAGTCAGATCAACCATCAAGACCTCCATTATCATTATTATCATATTCAACTGCATCAATCACACCTAGTGAGTCTAAAGACTCAGAAAACCATATTCTTGATAACAAATAATACGTATACAGATCACATTCAACAGTAAAAATACTTGTAAATATCATTTTCATAACCATGCATAAACTTAAACATAAATATTTTCATATCATCATCAACTTATTCATATTCATCATATTCATAAACGTATTCCATTTTCCTTTCATTTAATTCAGATGGTTAATTGTGACTTTCGTATTCGTATTGGGGCGATGGATCCATCTATATGTAACCATAGTACTAAGGGGGTGGCGGGTACATCAGCGATACTCTCACCCGTCAACTAAGCCTTGGCATACATATTAACATATCATTGTATCATCGTATTAGTCACAATTACTTCACTTCCTTCAACATTTCGTATTTTCATCATTTATAAAATTAAACATGTATATAACGTTTTTCTTTTAAACCCAGCATACAACATGTTTTATCACGTTAACTTTTCATCAAAAAATTTCATAAAAATTTAAAATAATCATTTTAACATATAAAACAGCATTCAAGACACTGCCATGGCATTTACTAATTTTTTAGAGTAAAATTACAGTTTTAACCCTAGATGTAAATTTCATGATTTTGACATTTTCTTATTTCCATTGACTCTAGACCATTCAAAATAATTATTTAAGCTTACATTAATTTTCTCATATTTTTATTTAGCTTAAATCGATGGCTTTTTATTTATTCTTTAATTATAACTTATTAATGTGTTTTAATCTCGAATTAAATAAACATTTACTATAAAATTCCTAAATTCAAAACATAGACTTTTAATATTTATTTAGCCCTCGTGAACCATGCTTCAACCACCGTTGAACCGAGTTACAAAACCAAGCCCATAGAAACCCTAGTTTCGAACCAAGCTAACCACCAACGAGCCATCTTATTTTTTCACCGAGCCATGCTCAAACCACCCTGAGCTGACCCCTGACCAGACCCACTAGGAACCCTCCTAGACCCTTAGATACCCTAGGACTCGGACCACAGCTTGCCCGAAGCATCCTGCACCAGCAGCAAGAAACCGGCCGAGAACCCTCCTTGCCTTAGGACTCTTCGAACTCTCCTAGGACCCTAACCACCGAGCCAGCCTCTGACCCAGACCCTTGTGAACGCTCTGAGGACTCTAGGTACCTAGCCCAGCTGTAATGCCCGGAATTTGCTACGTTATTAATCTGAAATGATTTGTTAATTAATTGAGGTGATTATGAGAGGAGTTATCGGGACACGGTTTGAACTCAGCATGAAAAGATGTATGTGCGAGGATGAGCTCTCGTGCATATGCGCGACCCAGCTGGGCGCATATGCGCGAGATGTCCAGAGAACCTCGCACATATGCGCGACATGAATCCGCGCATGTGCGCGAGGGTACCCGAGAGTTGGGCAAAATGATCAAGGGCCTCGCGCATATGCGCCGAGCAGGGGGGCGTATATGCGAGAGGTGCTGTGCAGATGACGCGCTGAGACATATTGTCACGCGCATATGCGCCGAGGAGGGTCGCGCATATGCGCGAGACGTGTTGCATGTAGGATGCGCCATTTGCCTTGATGCATGTTACGTGTGTGTCTATATATATATATATATATATATATATATATATATATATATATATATTTATATTTATATATATATATATACACATATCAGAATTTGTTTCCTTAGTTAGAAAACGAAAGGAACGAGAGCATCAGGAAGAGTTTTGGAGTTCGTGGTTTAAAAGTGAGATTTTACAAAATCCGTTCGTCAGAATGTGAATCCGACTTCAGTACCGGGTTCCTATCAATGCAAGCTACAACTGGACGTAAATTTTACTACGTTTGGACATGTCTTGAAATTATGATAATGTTGGAATCGAATATGATTCATATATGATGTTCTTGACATGTTAAAAATCATAGAATCGAAGTCAGATTGAGAAATATAGTGATTATGGAATTTTTATGATTTTTCAGAATATATCGATTGATATTGGACAGATTTGTATTATGGATTGATTACCGATTGTATCGGATATGAGTTATGAATTGTAATTGATGTCTGTTGATATGGCATTGACGGAGATACTGAGATTGTGCCGTTATGCCGTGATTTGAATTAAATCCAGATTAATCAGATTCAGTGTTGAATTGAGAATGGACAATTGATATTATGATTCTCGATATGTCGTTTCAGATTTACAGAGACAGTCTTGAGTTCAGAACGGTTATTGCTTCAGACCGAGACTACAAACGAAAGGTATAAGTCAATGTGGTATTGGGAGATCGACTCAAGTAGGATATACTTGAGTTTCCCTAAATCACATACTTACTGTTATTATATGCATTGATCTGATTTGATATGTTTGTTCTATTGATTTATAGGAAATTTGTATTAGACGAGTATTAGATGAGTGATCTTATGACAGAAGTGTCTGATAGTGGTGGAATCGCCACGGGCACATTGCACGATGTCACAAGACAGTGAGTGTATCACGTATAGGTCACCAGACGGTTGGCTATGGATGTGGATAAAATTGGAGTTTCTTCTATTACTGGTGATCGATATGGAATGTCAACGTCTGAAAATCGGGATCCCTAGACTAGGATTGATTATAGTATGAGCCGTGGAGTCATGAGTATGATTGACAGTTTTATATGAATTATGTTTCAGACTTTGATTTATATCTGATATCTGCTTCATGCTTTATATTGATTATATGATTGCATTTTCGTTAATTTATGCTGGGATTATATTCTCACCGGAATTATCCGGCTGTTGTCGTGTTTGTATGTGTGCAGGACAACAGGTGGGACAGGATCATGGTCGAGGAGATGACGAGAGATCAGGATTAGAGTTGAGACCACGGACTTTGATGTTGCTGTAAATAGGGTTTGAACACTTGATAGTTAGTTGTTGAACCTTAGTTTGTATTGAGTGTATGTTGTACAGGACTTGTACCTTATTATATACTGATATGTATAATAGTATGATTTCCATTACGTTCCGCATTTTAAAAAAAAAATTAGACCCTGTTTATTATAATTGATTAAATTATCCCAATGACGATTATGAACTTGATTAGCGTCCGGGTCCCCCACAACAGCTGGTATCAGAGCTATAGATCCTCTAGATTGAGATAGAAGCTAGTGAGCGTGGTAGATTGAGGTTTTCTTTCCTGCTTTTGATTGCTGGCATGTCTTACTGCTTTAATACATGTTACTTGCTTATCTGATTTTATATGGTAATATGTTTGATTGAGAATGAATCAGCACCGATTATGGATCAGCAGTAAGATGATCGGAGGAGGACTGAAATAAAATTGTGGTATTTGTTACTAACCCATTTGATTATCAGATATGCCTCCGAGAAGAGTACCAGAATAGGGTAGCACGTCAAATCCTCCAATGGACGTTACAGCCACTCCAATGGAGACATTGTTAAAACGATTTCAGTCATTCCATCCACCGACTCTGAAAGGTACCGAAACAGCAGTGGATTGTGAGAGTTGGCTAGACGATATCGAGATGTTGTTTGAGTCCCTGGACTATACCGATGAGCGGAGGGTGAAATTGATAGGACACCAGTTATACGATGTGGCAAAGAACTGGTGGATCACCACTAAGCGAGCATTAGAACATCGAGGTACGACTATTACCTGGAATGTGTTTAGAACTGAATTTTATTAGAGGTTCTTTCCAGTGTTGTACAGGAAAGACAAGGGAGCCGAATTTGCTAATTTGAGACAGGGCCAGCTAAACATTGAGGAATATGTGGCCAAGTTCTCGACCTTGTTGCGGTTTTCTCCCCACGTGGCTGAACATGATGAGGCCATTGCGAATCAGTTCATAAATGGCCTAAATCCTGAAATCTTTACCTTGGTGAATACCGGGAGGCCGAATAATTTTACCGATGCTTTGAATAGAGCCAAAGGAGCCGAAGCCGGTCTGATGAGACAGAAAGGAGCTTCGTTTGTGCCTCCAGCCCCGAGACCAGAACAACCACCTCCTCGATTCGAGAGTGGCGGTGGTAGTGGAAAGAAGGATTTCTTGAAAGCTAGAGGAAAGCAATTCAAGAAGTCAGGAAGCAGTTCTTCTAGCTCTGGGAGTCCTACACAGAGCCAGAGCTATACCGGACCTTATTGCAGCACTTGTGGAATGAAGCATTCCACAGAGCAGTGCCGATGAGTGTTTGGCAGCTGTCTTATTTGTAGACAACAGAGAAATTTTGCCCGAGTATGTCCACAGAGAGGTTCCCAGGGATCCCAGGCAGTAGAGTCATCTGGATCAGTGGCTCAGACAGGGAGACGACCATTTTTGTTCATTCTTTCCAGCCAGCACCGTCAACTCAGTCACAGCAAAGGCCAGGAAGAAGCCAGACAGTGAGCCAGCCTCCGAGACAGCAAGCCAGAGTGTTCACTTTGACTGAGGAGCAGGCACATGATGCACCTGATGATGTTGTGGCAGATAACTGCTTTATTTTTGGTTATCTTGCATATGTATTGATAGACACTGGTGCATCACATACATTTATATCTGAGCGATTTGCATTGAGTCATGTATTGCCTATTGAGTCATTGTCTGCGGTAGTGTCTGTCTCTTCTCCGTTGGGGACATGTTTGATATCAGTGAAGACTGTTAGATCGTGTATACTGCAGTATGATGGGCATGAAATTGAGTTAGACTTTATTGTGCTTGGGATATCTGATTTTGATTGTATAGTCGGTATCGATATGCTGGCCAAGTACAGGGCTAAAGTCGATTGTTTCCACAAGATCGTGAGATTTATATCTGAAATGGCCGAGAAGTGGAAATTTTATGGTAAGGGTTCTCGAGCCAGAATTCCTTTGATATCTGCTATGAATATGACTCGATTATTGCAGAAATGAGCGGAAGGATTCCTTGTTTATTCAGTGGATTTACTGAAATCGAGTCCATCATTGGCGGACTTTCCAGTGGTGTGTGAGTTTGCTGATGTCTTTCCAGATGATATTCCTGGATTGCCTCCGATTCGAGAGATAGACTTCAGCATTGAGTTGATGCCAGGTACAGCTCCGATATCTAGAGCTCCATACCGAATGGCACCAATTGAGTTGAAAGAGTTGAAAGAACAGTTCGAGGATTTACTGGCCAAGGGGTATATCAGACCGAGTGTGTCCCCTTGGGGTGCTCCAGTCTTGTTTGTGAGGAAGAAGGACGGTTCAATGAGACTCTGCATTGACTACCGGCAACTGAACAAAACAACGGTAAAGAATAAATATCCCTTGCCTCGCATTGACGATTTGTTTGATCAGTTGCAGGGCTATTCAGTGTATTCCAAGATCGATCTGAGAACTGGATATCATCAATTGAGAGTCAAGGATTCTGATATCTCAAAAACAGCATTCAGGACCAGGTATGGACACTACAAATTTATTGTCATGCCATTTGGTTTGACGAATGCACCGGCTGTATTTATGGGATTGATGAACCGTGTTTTCCAGAGATATCTGGATGATTTTGTTATCATATTCATTGATGATATATTGATTTATTCAAAGAATATGATTGAGCATGCAGAACATCTGAGAACTGTGTTGAAAATATTGAGGGCTGAGAAATTGTATGCCAAACTGTCAAAATGCGAATTTTGGCTGAGACAGGTTGTATTTCTGGGGCATATTATATCCGGAGACGGTATAGCAGTAGATCCCAGTAAGGTTGAGGCAGTGATTTCTTAGTCGAGACCGACATCTGTGCCCGAAATTCGCAGTTTTATGGGTTTGGCATGATATTATCGTCGATTTATCAAAGATTTCTCCAGCATTGCCAAACCGATTATACCGTTGACTCAAAAGAATGCACCGTTTGTTTTGTCAGAAGACTGTGAATCCAGTTTTCTAGATTTGAAGAAAAGGTTGACCAGTGCTCCGGTGTTGACTATCCCGTTGGGTACTGGTGAGTTTGTGGTTTATTATGATGCATCTCACCGCGGATTGGGTTGTGTCTTGATGCAGTGAGGGCATGTGATTGCTTATGCCTCGAGACAAATGAAACCCCATGAATCTCGTTATCCAATTCATGATCTTGAATTGGCAGCCATAGTCTTTGCATTAAAGATATCGAGACATTATTTGTACGGTGAAAAGTTTGAGATCTATTCTGATCACAAGAGCCTGAAATATCTGTTTTCACAGTCGAGCTGAATATGAGACAGAGAAGATGGCTTGATTTACTGAAGGATTTCGATTGTGAAATCAAATACTATCCAGGAAAGTCGAATGCAGCAGCGGATGCACTGAGTCGAAAGGTATGTTCTCCGTCTTTATCGACTATGGGTGTTTCTAATTTGATTGAAAACTGCTGTTTGTCTGGATTAGTATTTGAAACAGATCGTCAATCTTTGAGATTATGTGCTATTCGAGCTGAACCAGAACTGATTGTAAAAAATTAAAGCGGCTCAGAAAGTTGATCAGAATGTTCAAAACTCGATTGCGATGGTCAAAGTGGGACATCGATCAGAGTATCAGGTACGTGATAGTGTACTATATGTGAATAATCGTCTAGTTGTGCCAAATGTTTTAGAGTTGAGACAACAGATATTGACAGAAGCGCACAATAGTCGATTCAGTATTCATCCTGGTGGCAGAAAGATGTATAATGATTTGAAAGGACAGTTTTGGTGGAAAAAAATGAAGACTGACATTGCAGAATTTGTTTCCAGATGTCTGAATTGCCAACAGATGAAGGATGAAAGAAAGAAACCAGGAAGATTGTTACAGAGTTTGTCGATTCCTGAATGGAAATGGGATCACATTTCCATGGATTTTGTGACACAGTTACCGAGGTCCTCCCGAGATTGTGATGCGATTTCGGTTGTGGTTGATAGATTGACCAAATCGGCATGCTTTATTCCATACAAAATGACGTACCGATATGACCAAATGGCTGATATTTACGTCAGAGAGGTAGTCAGATTGCACGGAGTGCCGAAGTCGATTGTTTCAAACCGTGATCCTCAATTTACTTAGCACTTCTGGCAGAGTTTGCAGCAAGCTCTCAGTACGAAGTTACATCTGAGTACCGCATATCACCCCCCAGACTGACGGACAGCCAGAACGGACGATTCAGACATTGGAAGATATGCTGAGAGCTGTAGTGCTTGACTTTAGCACTAATTGGCAAGATGCATTGCCTCTCTGTGAGTTTTCGTACAACAATAGCTATCAAACGAGTATTGAGATGACACCTTTTGAAGCGTTGTACGGAAAGAAGTGTCGATCCCCTCTTTATTGGGATGATATCTCTGAAGTTCCTGAGAATGGACCTGACATGATCAGAGACATGACGGAGAAAGTAAAATTGATTCAGAGAAAAATGAATGCAGCTCAGGACCGACAGGCCAAATATGCCAATATCAGACGACGACGTTGGTATTTGAAACTGGAGACCGAGTATTCCTGAAGATTTCACCTTTCCGAGGAGTTGTCAGATTTGGCAAGAAAGGAAAATTGTCTCCACGATATGTTGGTCCATATGAGATTCTCGAGAAGATAGGGGATCGTGCCTATCGACTCGCCTTACCGCCTTCATTATCTGGGATACATAATGTCTTTCATGTATCTATGCTGCGGAAATATCTCCCTGATGATTCTCACATTAATCAGCCAGATGAGACAGAATTTGATAAATCTCTAAGTTATGTTGAAAAGCCGATCCAGATTATCGATCGTAAAGAAAAGAGACTCAAAACGAAGACAATTACGCTTGTAAAAGTTCAATGGACTCGTCATGGCATTGAAAAAGCTACTTGGGAGATTGAATCAGACATGAGACAGGAATTCCCATCATTGTTTCACTGATGTAAGTTTCTATTCAGTTTCTATTACATTCCTTCTTATTGATATGATTAATTGCATGTGATTTCGAGGACGAAATCATATCTTAGGAGGGGAGAAATGTAATGCCCGGAATTTGCTACGTTATTAATCTGAAATGAATTGTTAATTAATTAGGTGATTATGAGAGGAGTAATCGGGACACGGTTTAAACTCAGCATGAAAATATGTATGAGCGAGGATGAGCTCTCGCGCATATGCGCGACCCAGCCGGGCGCATATGCGCGAGATGTCCAGAGAACCTCGAGCATATGCGCGACATGAATCCGCGCATGTGCGCGAGGGTACCCGAGAGTTGGGCATAATGAACAAGGGCCTCGCGCATATGCACTGAGCAGGGGCGCGCATATGCGCGAGGTGCTGTGCAGATGACGTGCCGAGACATACTGTCTCGCGCATATGCGCCGAGGAGGGTCGCGCATATGCGCGAGACGTGTTGCATGTAGGATGCGCCATTTGCCTTGATGCATGTTACGTATGTATATATATATATATAAATATATATATACACACACACACATATAAGAATTCGTTTCCTTAGTTAGAAAACGAAAGGAACGAGAGCATCAGGAAGAGTTTTGGAGTTCGTGGTTTAAAAGTGAGATTTTACAAAATCCGTTCGTCAGAATTTGAATCCGACTTCAGTACCGGGTTCCTATCAACACAGGATACAACTGGACGTAAGTTTTGCTACGTTTGGCATGTCTTGAAATTATGATAATGTTGGAATCGATTATGATTCATATATGATGTTCTTGACATGCTAAACATCATAGAATCGAAGTCAGATTGTGAAACATAGTGATTATGGAATTGTTATGATTTTTCAGAATATATCGATTGATATTGGACAGATTTGTATTATGGATTGATTACCGATGGTATCGGATATGAGTTATGAATTTTAATTGATGTCTGTTGATATGGTATTGACGGGGATACTGAGATTATGTCATTATGCCTTGATTTGAATTAAATTCAGATTAATCAGATTCAGTGTTGAATTGATAATGGAATATTGATATTATTATTCTCGATATGTCGTTTCAGATTTACAGCGATAGTCTTTAGTTCAGAACGGTTATTGCTTCAGATCGAGACTACAAACGAAAGGTATAAGCCAATGTGGTATTGGGAGATCGACTCAAGTAGGATATACTTGAGTTTCCCTAAATCACATACTTACTGTTATTATATGCATTGATCTTATTTGATATGCTTGTTCTATTGATTTATAGGAAGCATGTATTAGACGAGTATTAGATGAGTGATCTTGTGACAGAAGTGCCTGATAGTGGTGGAATCGCCACGGGCACATTGCACGATGTCACAAGACAGTGAATGTATCACGTATAGGTCACTGGATGGTTGGCAATCGATGTGGATAGGATTGGAGTTTCTTCTATTACTGGTGATCGATACCATATCGATGTGGATAGAATTGGAGTTTCTTCTATTACTAGTGATCGATATGGAATGCCAACGTCTGAAAATCGGGATCCCTAGACTAGGATTGAATCTAGTCTGAGTCGTGGAGTCACGAGTATGATTGACAGTTTTATATGAATTATGTTTCAGACTTTGATTTATATCTGATATCTGCTTCATGCTTTATATTGATTATATGATTGCATGTTTGTTGATTTATACTGGGTTTATATTCTCACCGGAATTATCTGGTTGTTGTCGTGTTTGTATGTGTGTATGACAACAGGTGGGACAGGATCAGGGTCGAAGAGATGACGAGAGATCAGGATTAGAGTGGAGACCACGGACTTTGATTTGCTGTAAATAGGGTTTGAACACTTGATAGCTAGTTGTTGAATCTTAGTTTGTATTGAGTGTATGCTGTACAGGACTTGCACCTTATGTTATACTGATATGTATACTAGTATGATTTCCATTACGTTCCGCATTTTAAAAAAATATTAGACCCTGTTTATTATGATTGATTAAATTATCCCAATGACGATTATGAACTTGATTAGCGTCCGGGTCCACACACCAGCCCTAACCCCTGGCCGAGCCACGAGACCCCTTGCGCAACAGCTGCATTTGCGCGCCAACTCTCGGGTGGAGCCCTAGCTTGCTAGTACGCTCTCCCAGCAACTTCTCTCGAATCCTAGCATGGCTAGGACTCCTCTCATGACCCAACCATGACCCTGCCCAGCTCTGATCGCAACCAAGCCAAGCCATACATGGTTATCCCTTGAAACCAATCACCTATGACTCAAAAATTTGAAGCTACGGTTCCAGCTTGTTCTTCTACATGTGCAACCGGTTTAATGCATCCTAGCACGCTATAATTCGTGTAAAAACATGCCTCTTTGATCCTATAACACGGCATCCCCTTCATGTACATATAAATCATTTTTTGGATAAAAAACCATGCTTTAAAATTCATGTTTTGCACAAAAACGAAAATAAATAAAGTGTAACTTGTTTTTCATGCAATTCATATTCAAATACATATTAGGGTGTGATAGATGAGAAAATGAAAGAAATATGATGTGCCTTTGCGTAATTTACGCACGAATTTTTGTTGACGAATCGAAGAACAACGACGAGAAAACCTTGGCTGAAAATCCTTGCAAAAGCCGAAGCCTTGCCCCTTGTTGATGCGTGTGTTATTTGATGGAAAAAGGAGTCTTGTGCATTAGGGTGAAAGGGGCGTGTATTATATAATTAAAGGTTAGGGTTTTGGGCTTTAACTTTTGATAAATAATAAGTGTACAAGCTTGGGCCCATTAGTATAGTATAATAGGACCATCAAGCCCAATTGTGCATTTTGAAAATTATTTTGTTTAGGAAAGTTTGTTAAATTATTAGCCGGGTTGTCAAATTACGTCCCGACGTATAAAATCACCTCAAAATTCCTTATTTTCAAAAATAAGAAAAATCATCAACCTTATTTTAAATATTTAAAAACAAATATTTAATAAAAACAATTTCCATTTTTAGCCATCGGTCTCCGTTCCTCGATCGCCACTCGAATAACTTTTAAAAATACAGTTTTATGCATTAATGTAGAAAAGTACATTTTACATGTGTAAACATGCAAACTATATTTAATTCATGCAATTAAAACCATTTAATTAAAATACGTAAGAAATTTAATAACTTGCATGCATGTGGTTCACGTGGACCTTAAAATTTTCGAGACATTATAATCTACCCCCCTTAAATTGAAATTCGTCCCCAAAATTCACTTATTCTCGAAAATCCAAATTTTAGACTCTTAATTCTAGCATCCCAATAATCCATGTGTAACGTCCGAAAAATCAACCTACGTAAACCGCATGTATGCAAAAAAATTTAATTGCTTAATTGTTTGATCTAATTGATTTTAAATGCTAGCATGATATTCATTATATGATTAAATGTATGATTGCATGATTAAATGATAATATGATATGATTACATGAAATTTAAGAATTTTACCCGAATAATTGATAATAGGCAGGGGAAAGGAGACCAGAAACAACAAAGAAAAGAATATATATTTTTCCTTAAATATATTCAAGGCTTCCTGATATGATTAAAAATGATTTAATTTTCCTAAAAATGTTGGAGTTCGAATTTATTTTACGAGTCGAGCAAGATTTTACAAGGAAGTCGGTTTTGGAAAAACAAGGAGTTTTAAAATATCAAAAATATTATTTTTGAGAAAATAATTTTATAAAATTTTATGTTTTAATTAAATAAGTGTTGTTGAGCCCAATTTAATTAATTTAAGTAGGCCTAATTACCCTGAAGCTTGCAAGCCCAAAACTCAAGCCCGTTAGCATGTTGTTTAAATCTATAAATAATTTACCTAGGCTTTCAAAACACCATATTTTAACCTAGTAGCAGCCGAAAGTCACCCACACACACACCGTCAGTTTTCTAAAATAAGGAGGAAAGTAAAGGCTTGTGTTCTTCGTCGTCCGGTCGTCCAACGTCGCACCCTCGCCAACGATCGTCTATTCGAGCGCTATAAAGGCAAAGACACGTTCCTAAACTCTTAAAAACATCATACAAATCATAATATGTGTGTTTAATTGATTATGCATGAAAAAAAACATAGGGGTTCGATTATTTTTAAGGTAGATCTTATATTTTCAAAAACACGACGATTACAACGATTTTACGTTTATATGAAGAACGTTATGAACCCAACGGACACGCTGCCAATACATCATAAAATATGAATGAATTGTGACTGAAACATGATAAAAATTCAATAGAAAACAAGCTGGAACTGTAGTTATTTCCAAGGGGAAGAACCGAAGGTTTTCTTGGGGTTGCACTTGAGTCATGGGGTTGGCTAGGGTGCATGGTCAAATGGGGCTCGGTCAGGGCTGGTTGTGGCTTGGCTAGGGTCATGTTTCATGGCTGGGAGGAGCCCTAGCATGGCTAGGACTCAAGTTTAGCAGCCAAGGAAGAGTCCTCTTGAACAAGGACTCTTCCCACGCATGCTCGAGGGAAATCACAGGCTAGAGGCTTGCGGCTGGCCTGGGTGTGAGCCAGGATGGTCCATCAGGGTTCAAGGGTGATGGGTAAGGGTCGGGCCATGGGTTGGTGCGGTTGGGTTCCCTGCTGGCTCGACTGGAAATGGGAAAACATGAGAGGCTCCATGGTGTGCGCTGCCGTCTCCTGATTTAGAGGGGTCCCTGCATGGGTTTAAGGGTGTGAGATGGGCTTGGTTGGGTCTGGGCGTGGTCTAGGGTCAGTTTGGGTCAGGTTGGTTCAGTGGTGGCTCGGCTGGAAGAGTTCTAGTGTCCTAGGGGCCTTGTGCAACTATGATACACACATTTACACATGAATGCAAACGAGTTGAGGGGCAGAAGGGTTTTGAACGAGCTAAGTTGCTAACTTAGCCAAATTGCTAAAACTAACAACCTCTCAAAAACCAATCAAACATAATAAAAGTCGTAAAATTTATCTTTAACAAAATCTTAATATCGTAAATCATAAACATAAGTCTAGTGCAGAAAATTAGCACTGACCCTCGGGTTATCTGCAGCTTCAGTCCAGTCAGATCAACCATCAAGATCTCCATTATGATTATTATCAAATTCACTTGCATCAACCACACCAAGTGAGTTTAAAGACTCGTCAAACCATATTCTTGATAACAAATAATACGTATACAGATCACATGCAACAGTAAAAGTATTTGTATGTAAAATATCATTTTCATAACCATACATAAACTTAAACATAAAAATTTTCATAAACACTTTCATATAATCATGAACATATTCATGAACATATTCCATTTTCTTTTTGTTGAATTCAGATCGTTAATTGTGACTTTCGTATTCGTATTGGAGCGATGGATCCATCTACATGTAACCACAATACTGGGCGGTGGGACATCAGCGACACTCTCAATTGTCAACTGAGCATTGGCCTACGTATTAACATATCATCGTATCATTGTAATAGTCACAATTACGTCACTTCCTTCAACATTTCGTATTTTCATCACTTATAAAAATTAAACATGCATATAACGTTTTTCTTTTTAATCAAGCATGCAACATGTCTTTTAACGTTATCATTTTATCATAAAATTCATAAACATTTAAAATAATCATTTTAACATATAAAACAACATTTAAGATACTTCCGTGACGTTTATTAATTTTCAGGTGTAAAATTATCGTTTTACCCCTAGACGTAAAATTTCACGATTTTGATATTTTCTTATTTCCGTTGACTCTAGACCATCCCAAATTATTATTTAAGCTTACATTAATTTTCTCATATTTTTATTTAGCCTAAATCAATGGCTTTTTATTTATTCTTTAATTATAACTTATTAATGTGTTTTAATCCCTAATTAAATCAACCTTAACTATAAAATTTCTAAATTCAAAACATATACTTTTAATATTTATTTAGACCTCGTGAACCATTATTCGACCACCATTGAACCGAGTTTCAGAACTTAGCCCATAGAAACCCTAGTTTCGAACCAAGCTAACCACCCACGAGCCATCTTATGTTTTCACCGAGCCATGCTCGAACCACCCTGAGCCGACCCCTGACCAGACCCTCTAGCAACCCTCCTAGACCCTTAGAGACCCTAAGAAATGGACCACAGCTCGTGCGAAGCCTCCTGCACCAGCAGCAAGCAACTGGCCGAGAACCCTTCTTGCCTTAGGACTCTTCGAACTCGCCTAGGACCCTAACCACCGAGCCAGCCTCTGACCCAGACCGTTGTGCACCCTATTAGGACTCTAGGGACCTAGCCTATCCCAGCCATAACATCCTGGCCAAGCCACCAGACCCCTTGCGCAGCAGCTGCACTTGCGCGCCAACTCTCGGGTGGAGCCCTAGCTTGCTAGGACTCCCCCTAGCCACTTCTCTCGAATCCTAGCATGGTTAGGACTCCTCTCCTAACCCAACCATGACCCTGCCAAGCCCTGGTTGCAACCAAGCCAAGCCATGCATGGTTATCCCTTGGAACCGATCACTTATGACCCAAAAACTTGAAGCTACGGTTCTAGCTTGTTCTTCTACGTGTGAAGCCAGTTTAGTGAATCCTAGGACTCTATAATTTGTATAAAAACATGCCCCTTTGATCCTATAACATGGCAGCTCCTTCATGTACATATAAATCATGTTTGTGGATAAAAAGCCATGCTTTAAAATTCATGTTTTGCACAAAAACTAAAATAAATAAATGTGTAACTTTTTTTCATGAAATCATATTCAAATACATATTAGGGTGTGATAGATGAGAAAAGAAAATAAATATGGCGTGTCTTTGCATAATTTACGCACGAATTTTCGTTGACGAATCGAAAAAACGACAACAAGAAGACCTTGGCTGAAAATCCTTTTAAATGCCGAAGCCTTGCCCGTTGTTGATGCGTGTGTTATTTGATGGAGAAAGGAGTCTTGTGCATTTGGGTGAAGGGGGCGTGTATTATATAATTAAAGGGTAGGGTTTTGGGCTTTAAATTTTGATAAATAATAAGTGTACAATTGTAGAACCCGTTAAATCAGACTATGTTTAAGCCGTGCATAATTTCTAGTATTTAAATCAAAAATGATTTCTTGATTATTTAAAGCATTTTTTAAATTGTTATTCATGATTATTTATTTTAAATTGCATAAGTTTAGTTTTATCATTTCAGTTAAAAAAGTGAGGCCGGACTGGAGTTGTAATAATGAGATAAATTTTAATATTAAGAAAACATTCCTAGAATTTATTTAAGATAAATAATAAGTAAATTTAATGTAAAATAAAGTTTAAGAATTAATTAATTAATTAGAGATAAGTAGTAAATAATTCTTTCGAGTTCAATAATTAATTAAACAGCCTAAATTAAAATATGTGACCAATTGAGATGAGTTAATCTAGACTTATTTTAGTTAAGAAATTTCAACTTAACATGTTAGTAATTTAATTTAAAGATTTATCCATGCATTCAAGATAATGTTATTCCTTAATTAATTTATTAATTAAGTAAAATATTTAAAAGGTGGATAAAACTCTAAAGAATTAAAATACAATATTTAACCATATTTTTCCCTCCCATTTTATCTAGATTTCGGCCCTCACCATAGAAGATTGGATTTAATTTGCAACTCACTATTATTTGATTCATTTCCTTATCCCTCTCATGGTAATTAATCCCCTTCATTTTAAATCCTCATTTATTAATAATTAAGTAATTTTCCACCCCACTTTGTTAAGCAAAATTCGTCTCCCTCCTTAATTGACTTAAAAATATTTGACAACTCATTCTTTTGATTATTTTCCTTATCCATTCTTGGTAAATAATTCCCTCACCACTTAATTTTCAATAATTAAATAATTAAGCAATATATTACCTTGTACCTATACTCATTTTCGGCCAACACACTCCTAAATATCCCTCAAATCTTTTGATATCACACATCATCTTCTATCTAACAAATAACTAGGGTAGCAAGATTATTTTCTTCCATTTATCTTGCAACCTCCCATTTATTCTCATAGATTTCCCTCCCCATCATTCCACAGAAATATTCAGTAGCCATTCAGTAGAGAAAACGTGATAAATTAGTGAGGAAACAAGAGAGAAAACTAGTAGAAAGTAAAGCGCTCCGTCTCCTCCGCGCCACGTCGTCGTATCGTTTGTTTTTCTTTCAAAACAAACCAAGGCATATTTATATTTTTTTTTACTCCTCAATCAAGTCATATACTGATTTTTAAACAACACATGTGCATGATTTTTAACCATGAAAACCGAAATGAAGACAACTTATTTTTTTGAAACATGTATAGAAATTTTTGTCTTCCTTGTGCTCTTCACGGTTTCGGCTGTTTTTGTTGTTTCAGGAGCGTGGCTCGATCCTAGGCTCCAAAGGCTGCACCAAGGCACGTACTAGGGTGTGTCAGGATCACATTGGTCCATTAGTTCAAGCCCTATGCAACCTGGAATTGAGAAAATACAGCAACTCTTCCCTAGTGTCATATTGAGTCTCGATTTCCTGTTTTGCTGTCAAGGGGGAGATGATTCTGATCTTGGCTGCCCTAAGGGCTATAGACATGGTTAAAACGTCTCCTTGGTATGTCTAAGACGAGATCAAGTCGGCCTTTCAAGGCTTGGTCCATGGTTACATCGGTTTTCAAACAAAACAAGACAAGCCCCTTCGATCCCTTCATTTTTCTGCACTAGTTGGTTTTCGGTTTTGTGGTTTGGTGTGGATCTTGGCTGGATTCTGGCCCTTAGCCATGGTTCATACCTTACCTCTTGATGTCTAGATCATGCCATGGTCAATCAAATGGCCACTGGAATGGTCCATGACAGCAAAAACGATTGCAACACGCCACACGTTCATATGCATTCTCGGGTGAGAGTTTCGAGTTGTTGCTGGTGTTGCTTGGATTGTGGCTGGCCTAGCGTCCTTAGCCATGGTTCAAGCCACATATTAGGATGTTGGTAAGAGGCTCTGGTTGGTGGTTCAAGCTCCAATGTCCATTAGCCTTGCAAACGACGCAAGGAAACGCACCAACAGCTGCTGTATTTTTGACAGCAACTGTACCCGCGGTTCAGAGGTTTGTTTCGAGTTCTTGGGTGGCTTTTAGCCTATGGCCTTGGACGGGACAGTGCCTCATCAAGTTAGGAAGGTCATGTTTTTGGCCCTTCGTGATTCGGTTAAGTTTAGAGGGCGTACGATAATTTACGGTGCAATGTTCCAAAATGACTCTCGAAACAGCTTTTCATGTTTTTGGCCTCCATTCCACAAATTTCGAAGTACTGAAATTTTAGGAGCATTATTTCATTATTTTAGGTGTATTTTAATCATGACTAAATGATGGCTCGATGTTTATTCGGGTTGGTACGGAGTCATGGTTAAATATTAAGTTTGTTGGGCGTAATAGTCTTGTCTTAGTTAGTTTTTTTATATGTTGGTCAAGTCACGTTATTTTCATGTTCTTCATGTTAGAATTAGGTCGCAGCGAGCCTGGGAACGATCCAACCCTTTCTGTAAAATAATACAGGACATTTAATTATATTACGTGCATAAAAATATAAAATGTTCATTTTTGAGATATATGCGATATTGCTTGTGGCCACTTCACGTTCATGGGATTGCAGCTTATCATGGGATTATGACTTCATCCGGTGGTCACGGACTGGTTCAGCTCTTGTTCATGTATTGGTAGATCTCTACCACCCAGCATACTGTGGTTTAGTCTGATCAGACGATTCATTTCACGTTATGGGCCACTTGCGTAGAACATATTCTCAACAGAAAATTATTATATGCTATTTCATGACAGGGCTCTATCGAGCAACATTTCACTTATGATTTCCAGTTCAGTTATGCACGTATTTATAATTACTCATGATAAGATATTTTCACGTTACGCTTTACGACATGATATCTTTACACGACATGAAATTTTATGATATATTTACTTGTTAACCACGATATATGCATGCTGAGTCTTTAGACTCACTAGACTTGATTGTTGTAGGTACTGATGAGGTCGGGACCGAGGGCGGGGACCAGTGAGCCATCTTGGGTCAGCAGTAGTAGGAACCCGAGGACCTCATGCTTCAGTTCATTTACCATTTTTATGATAAAAAAATTTTATCGCGATTGCTTATTTTAAATTTGTTGTTTTAAAACAGACATTTACTTCCGCTGCTATGTTGAAAATTAAACCTTTTTTCTGTTTAATTTATGAATGAGGCATAGTAATTATTTTAAAAGAAAATTAAAAAACTTTCTGCAATATTTCAAATACGTGTTTACAGCTGGTATCAGAGCCTATGTTCTTGTAAAGGGTTGTACTACTACTTACGTCGAGAAGCTCACGAAGTCACGTCTTCGATCTGTAAGTTTTACATTTACGCATTTCGTTTACAGCATGAAATATTTTAACAGCAGGTTTTCATGAAATATTTTACGTTTAGATTTTGATTATTCAGAATTTATTTAAATTGAAAGAAATAATAGGGATTATGCATGTTAGTTAAGTATGGGTTATGTATGGAACAGTATGCCTCCTAGACGCATTCTTGAGCGTACGAGAGATGATGAGCCTTGCCAGGAGGACAGGGAGGAATATAGGCAAGAGAGGAACGGACCTCGACCCCCTCCATCTGACATGAATGCCCAGATGCTAGCTGGGATGACTCAGTTCTTCGCACAATTTGCGGGGAACAATGATGTGACAGCCAGACCGACAGGGCCCGAGGCTACTTATGAGCGCCTCATGAAGATGAGGCCGAAAGAGTTCTCAGGGACTTCTGATCTTATGATTGCCGAGGGCTGGATTAAGTTCCTCGAGGTTATCTTCGATTTCATGGAGCTTGGAGATGTGGACATAGTTCTTTGTGCCACCTATCTATTCGGAGGAGATGCCCGGTTATGGTGGGAAGGAGCATCAGTAGCCCTGAACTTGGCTACACTGAGTTGGGCGCGCTTCACGGAGGTATTCTACTCCAAATATTTCACTGATGAGGTGCATTCCAGGTTGACCAGGGAGTTCATGACCCTGAGGCAGGGAGATATGACCGTTACGGAGTTCATCCGTAAGTTTGAGACGGGTTGCCATTTTGTGCCCCTGATTGCGAACGATGCCAGTGCCAAGCTGAGGCACTTTCTGGATGGTTTATGGCCGATCTTGCGCCGCAATGTTAGGGTGGCTGGCCCTACTACCTTTGAAGTCTCTGTTTCCAGAGCTCTTGCTGTAGAGCAAGATCAGATTGACAGCGAGAGGGATCGCCAGGGCAAGCGACCAGTCCCAGTGCCACACCGCTCTCCTCCTCAGCAGCAGCCACAGAATAAGAGGCCTTTCCACGGCCCACCCAGAAACAGAGGACAGCAGCAGCAGCAGGTACGCGCAGTCCTGAGGATTTTTTAGCACCCAGTCTGCCCTAAGTGCACACGCCGTCATGCTGGAGCGTGTATGTATGGCTCAGGGAAGTTTTACAAGTGTGGTAGTATAGTCCACTTGCTGCAGCAGTGCCCACAAGGGAGTCTGCCTACCCAAGGCAAAGTTTTTGCTCTCCATGCAGCGGAGACGAACCCAGACACAATGCTCATGACATATATCTTAAAGCTTTAAGTTAATATTCGAAATTCAATGTGTTGGGAATTTGTGTTTTGGGTTGAGATTTTGAACTTAGAAATTGCGATAGGATTGCATGCTCTAATCAGTGATACTTTTGGGAATTAGGTTAGAAGAACTTTGATCTTTGCATGTCTATAAGTTAGTTCTAGTAATTATTGGGTTCAGCTTGACGTACCAACCTTTCAGAGAGAATCTTTATAGCTGGTTCAGCTACGAAAGTCTTGATAAATTCAGGGGCTACTCATTCGTTCATTTCGGAGACCTTTGATAATTTTCTCAAGATCAAGACCATTGGGCTAGATATAGCCTATTCAGTAGTACTGCCTTCGGGAGAGGAGATGACAACTACCAATGTGATCCGAGACATAGAGCTCGAGCTTCATGGCAACCTTGTTTATGCGGATCTTATCGTATTGCCGATGCCAGAGTTTGATATCATTCTGGGTATGGACTGGCTATTAAGGAACAGAGTGTTGATCGACTTCCAGCGGAGATCTGTTCTAGTCCGACCGCATGGGATGGAGCAGTTCTTAATCGAGCAAGACATGTACTTTCATTTATCGTGTTTGATATTTTGTGTCTAGGCTAGGAAGCTCATGCACAGAGGGTGTCGGGCGTTTTTAGCGACTTTTATAGATGTTATTCCTAGATGTCAGACTCAGATGTCCCGATTGTTAGGGATTTCTTAGATGTTATTCCTGAGGACGTCTCTGGTATGCCACACGAGCGAGAGGTGGAGTTTTCTATTGAGCTTATGCCAGGTAAGGCTCCGATCTCCAAAGCACCGTACCGATTAGCATCGACAGAGACGGCAGAACTTAAGAAGCAGATTCAGGAACTTCTAGATAAGGAGTTCATTCGCCCGAGTTTTTCATCATGGGGCGCGCCAATCATGTTTGTGTAGAAGAAGGATGGTACAATGAGGCTTTGCATTGACTACCGAGAATTGAATAGAGTTACAGTGAAGAACAAATACCCACTTCCGATGATGGAAGATTTATTTGATCAGTTACAGGGAGCTTTGGTATTCTCAAAAATTGATCTGCGTTCCGGTTATAACTAGTTGAGGGTGAAAGATGCCGATGTTTCAAAGACTGCTTCTAGGACTCGTTATGGCCACTTCGAGTTCCTTGTGATGCCGTTCGGTTTGACGAATGCGCCAGTGATCTTCATGGATCTCATGAATCGCGTATTTCAGTCGTATCTTGATCAGTTTGTGATAGTATTCATAGACGACATTCTCGTCTAATTAAAGAATCAAGAGGATCACAGCAGACATCTGACCGCAGTTTTGCAGACCTTGCAGAAGCATAAGCTATTCGCGAAGTTCAGTAAGTGCGAATTCTGATAAGAGAAGGTGGCGTTCTTAGGCCACATTGTTTCTAGCAGTGGTATTGATCTAGAACCAGCGAAAGTTGCAGCAGTCAGAGATTGGGTTGTGCCACAGAATGCATCAGAGATCCGTAGTTTCCTTGGGATAGCGGGATACTATCGGAATTTTATTCAGGGATTCTCCTCCATCGCAGTTCCACTCACCTCGTTGACAAAGAAGAATGTTAAATTTGTGTGGAGCAATGAGTGTCAGAAGAGCTTTGATACTTTGAAGCAAGCTCTTATCTTAGCACCAGTATTGGCCATGTCGTCAGGGCCCAGAGATTTTGTCTTGTATACCGATGCTTCGAAGCTCGGTTTAGGCGCAGTATTGATGCAGCATGGGAAGGTGATAGCGTATGCTTCTCGTCAGCTGAAAATCCATGAGAAGAATTACCCTACCCATGATCTAGAGTTGGCAGCCGTAGTATTTGCCTTGAAAATTTGGAGGCATTATTTGTAAGAGGAGAAGTGCCAGATCTTTACAGACCATAAGAGCCTCAAGTACTTCTTTATGCAGAAAGAGCTGAATATGCGTCAGAGGCGTTGGTTGGAGCTAGTGAAGGACTATGACTGTGATATTAGCTACCACCCGGGTAAAGCTAATGTAGTTGCGGATGCATTGAGTAGGAAAGTCGTAGTGATGGCTCACCTAGCGATTTCGAGGCCTTTTCAGTCTGAGATGCAGAGGTTTGATCTAGAGACTTATCCTCGAGGTAGAGTTCCTCGTCTATCTACTTTGACGATTCAGTCTTCTCTTCTAGACCGCATTCGCAGTGGTCAGTCAGCATGAAACATCCTGCCCTTTTTATTGCTTTAAAAGTACTAGAAATTTTTTATTTTTTTAAAAAACACTCAATTTTCGGCCATGTATACTTTCCACATGAAAATATTTTTATAAAATATTTTACTCTTTAAAATAAAACATCAACCAACTAGCATTTTAAAAATCAAGTAAATAGTCATAAAACTGAAATCGTCTACTGTTTACCAAACCTGAAAAGCAATAATTTGAAAAGTAAAGCACATACTAAACCTCTAAAAAATCTCTCAAAAGTATGAATAAATAGTCTTAAAAATCTTTAACTTAAATCAGTAATCATAAAACATAATGCGGAAAATGGTAGCGCTGGTCCTCGGGTTGTGTGCACCGACAGTCCAGTAGGATCATCCGTCTAGGCCTCCCTCAACCTCACCTACATCCATCACACCTAGTGAGTCTAAAGATTCAACACACCATAATCTTGATAACAAGTAATACGTAATACAATACGTAATACAGTCAACATATAATAGTGAAAAATACTTGTACTTAAAATATCGTTTTCATGAAGATGCATAAACTTAAGCATGAACATTTTCATGACATGCATAACATAAACCTTAACCTTTTTTTTTTCCTTATAATGACATAAAAACATTTTCACATGATCATAAACATTTTCCTTTTTCCTTTTCTTTTTCCTTTTCCTTTGTTGAATTCAGATCGTTAATTGTGACTTTCCTTATCATGATCATAAATCGATGGATCCATCTATATGTAACCACAGTACTGGGCGACGGGGGACACGCGCAACACTCTCACCGGTCAACTGGGCCCTGGCCTATCATTTTTCAAATAGAAATAAGATCGTCGAGGCTCTCTCTGGGGCCTTTTCCCATAAATGGGCTCCCTTTGGGGTCTTTTCCCCTCACGATATTCCCATTCTTACCGTTACCACATAACTGTTACCACATATTCGTAATGATGGAAACACGATCGTCGGGCTCCCACAGGGACCATAACCCTCACGACTTCGCCAACATTAACGAATTAGTCACAATCACTTCACTTCCTTCAACATTTACATTCTCATCACTTTATAAAAAAAATCATGCATAACATAACATTTTGTTTTTGAAACCAAGCATGCAACATGTCTTTTAAACGTCTTCCTTAAATCATAAAAATCTCTTAAACTTTTAAAAATCATAATTTAATCATTAACATTTCATAAACATTTAAAAATAATCATAATATCATAAAAATAGAATTACGGCAGTGCCATGACATTTACTAATTTATTGGTGTAAAAAGACCGTTTTACCCCTGAACTTGACAATTTACGTTTCCGACTTTTTTCTTGATTTCATGACTCTAACAAGTCCCAAATAATTATTTAAACTTACATAAATTTTTCCATAATTTTATTTAGCTTAAATATAAGACTTTTTCATTTATCTTTAAATTAATTGTTTTGACGGTGTTTAATTCCCGAAAAAAATCCCAAACTTTAATATAAAATTCCTAAATTCTAAATTTAGTCTTTTATATTATTTTAGCCCTTATGGACCACGACTCGACCCCCGTGAACCATTTTCCATTTTTGTCTTTATTTAAAAACCCTAATTGACACCTAAACTTCGACCCAAAGCCAACTTCCGATTTTTACGAGTTACCCCCAAACCATGTCGATCCAAAACTTGACCAACATCCCAAATTAACCTACTGGACCCTTAGACCACTAAGAATCAAAACCAAACCACAAAAACGAGAACACCTAATCCACCCCTATGCTGGCCGAGAGTTTCAATGTGCATGGACTCTATGTTTTGGTGCATGTAACTCTAGCCACCGCCCTGGTGCTTGAACCCAACCCATGTACACTTGCTTAGGACCCTAGAAACTCCTTCTAACCCAGCCCGTGACCCCGAGTTGAGCTCCTCAACCCCTGGACGCTCGCGCCAATCCTGCACCAATCTGTGCAGGGTTCTCGGGTGGAGTCCTAGCATGGCTAGGACTCTTCCCCAGGCCCTAACTCGAGTCCTAGCCTGGCTAGGACTCTCAACCTGACCCACGGAAGCCCTTGGCCATGCCCTGGTCCCAGCCAAGACCGTGCCCTCCTCTCCCTTAAGAAACCTGATCCCTCAAACTTTTGACAGCAAGTTTACGGTTTCTGCTTGTTCTTGTTTCTTTCTTTATTTGTTTCAGTAGAGTGTTGGGTGGTGTGTGACACTTTGAAACCTGTAAAAACCTTACTTGAACTTACCCTAATCATGGCATCCCCTTAACTAAACAATAAACATGTTATTGGATTAAAAAAAATCGAGTTCATCATGTACACATGCAATATACCGAAATTTTCTGAATATTTTTCTATGAACTTCATGCATAAAATCATTCAAACAATACTATGATATGATGGATCAGAAAAGGAGATGTATGGCGTGCCTTTGCGTTAAATACGCTCGAATATCCGTTGACGACGAAGAACGGGAGACGACTTTGGCTTGTTCTTGCTTGCCCTTCGAAAAATCTCTCCTAGGTTGCTTTGTATATGTGCTGCCGTGTGTGGTGAGGTGATCGAAGGAGAGTTTTCAGATAATAAAAATAGGTGGCCGATGGTTGTGTCTAGTGTGTAGGGTTTATTTACATATTTTATACACTAATTAACTACTAACTAGGCTTTGGCCTATTAAGCCAATTAAATAAGTCCATTAGTCTAACTAGGTTTTAAATAAAATATTAACAATGTTTGTTTAATTAATCATGTGAATTTATTAGCCGGGTTGCCCAAAAAGCTCACATTTTAGTTGAAAAACCAACACCGATAAAATTTACGTTCCGGCGTATAAAATCACCTCAAAACCATTTATTTCAAAAATACTAAAAAGCTTCAACCATATTTTAAATAATTAAAAATAATCATTTAATAAAAACATTTTACACTTTTCAGTCCCCGGTCCTCGTTCCTCGATCGTCGCTTGAATATTCCTTAAAAATACAATTTTATGCATGATGACAATAAAAATCTCATTAGCAGATGAACAAGTATGTCACATAATTAATTATCAATTAAAATCAATTAATTACTCATTTGTCATATTTCATAGATTTGCATGCAGTTGGATTACATCGTCTTAATTTTGGAACTTACACAGCAGATGAGCAGTTGGCAAAGTGGAAGCAGAGAGATGAAGCCAAGGGCAGTGTCTTGTATACAGTTAGCGACGGGATTGTGACATACTGAGACAGGATGTGGGTTCCTAGCAGTGATTCTATCCGAGCAGATATTCTATCTGAGGCCTATATGTCGACGTACTCTATTCATCCTGGGAGTACGAAGATGTACAAAGATCTGCAGTTGTTGTATTGGTGGCCCGGAATGAAGAAGGATATCAGGCGTTTCGTATCCGAGTTTCTGACGTGCCAGTTAGTGAAAGCAGAACATCAGATACCAGCAGGCTTGCTCAAGCCTCTCCCTATTCCCGAGTGGAAGTGGGAGAATGTCACCATGGACTTCGTGACCGGTTTGCCGAAGTCAGTCAGAGGATCGAATGCTATCTGGGTGATTGTTGATCGTCTTACCAAATCAGCGCACTTCTTGCCTATCGAGACGACTTTAACCATGATTCAGTATGCAAAGTTGTATATCCGAGAGATAGTCAGACTTCATGGTATTCCAGTTTCTATAGTGTCTGACAAAGTTCCTAGATTCACTTCCGCATTTTGGAAGAGTCTGCATTCAGCAGTGGGTACGAAGTTGTTGTTTAGCACAGTTTTCCACCCTCAGACAGATGGTCAGTCAGAGAGAGTTATCCAGATTTTGGAGGATCTTCTCTGTGCTTGTGTCATCGACTTTTCAGGGAGTTGGGAGTCGAATTTGCCATTGGTAGAGTTCACCTATAACAACAGTTTCCAGGCGTCTATAGGTATGGCTCCGTTTGAAGCACTGTATGGTCGTAAGTGCAAATCTCCTGCTCATTGGGATGGATTAGGGGAGAGATCAGAATTGGGTCAGAAGATATTCAGCAGGATGCCGATGTAGTAGTCAAGATTCGTGATAGGATGAGGACTGCTCAGAGTCGACAGAAGAGTTATGCGGATCAGAGGAGGAGAAATCTAGAGTTTGCCGTTGGCGACCATGTTTTTGGAAAGTGGCACCTATGAAGGGTGTCATGCGGTTCGGGAAGAAAGGAAATCTCAGTCCGAGATTCATTGGACCATTTGAGATCCTCGACAGAGTTGGGACGTTAGCTTATCGTGTTGCTCTTCCGCCGAATCTGGCCGGAGTACACAATGTGTTCCACGTCTCTATGCTGAGGAATTATATGGCAAATCCTTCAAATGTCTTGATCTTTGAGCCGTTGCAGCTTACTCCGAACCTGTCTTATGAGGAAAGACCAGTACAGATCTTAGACAGACAGGAAAAGAAGTTTCGGAACAAGCTGGTTAAGCGAGTTAAAGTCAAATAGCTTAATCATTCAGAGAAGGAAGCTACGTGGGAGTCTGAGCCAGAGATGAGGAGTCGGTATCCCGAGTTATTCGGTAAGTTTTAATTTCAAGAACGAAATTTCTTTTAGGGGGGAGAGTTGTAGAACCCGTTAAATCATACTGCGTATAAGCCATGCATAATTTCTAGTATTTAAATTAAAAATAATTTCTTGATTATTTAAAGCATTTTTAAAGTTGTTAGTCATGATTATTTATTTTAAATCGCATAAGTTTAGTTTTATCTTTTCAGTTAAATAAGTGAGGCCGGACTGAAGTTGGAATAATGAGATAAATTTAATATTAAGAAAAGATTCCTATAATTTATTTAAGATAAATAATAAGTAAATTTAATGTAAAAGAAAGTGTAAGAATTTAATTAATTAGAGATAAGTAGTAAATAATTCTTTTGGGTTCAATAATTAATTAAAAAGCCTAAATTAAAATATGTGACCAATTGAGATGAGTTAATCTAGACTTATTTTAGTTAAGAAATTTCAACCTAACATGTTAGTAATTTAATTTAAATATTTAGCCAAGCATGCAAGATAATTTTATTCCTTAATTAATTTATTAATTAAGTAAAATATTTAATGGGTGGATGAAACTCTAAAGAATTAAAATACAATATTTAACAATAATTTTCCCTCCCATTTTATCTAGATTTCGGCCCTCACCATAGAAGAATGGATTCAATTTGCAACTCACTATTATTTGATTCCTTTACTTATCCCTCTCATGGTAATTAATCCCTTCATTTTAAAATCCTCATTTATTAATAATTAAGCAATTTTTCACCCCACTTTGTTAAGCAAAAATCGGCTCCCTCCTTAATTGACTTAAAAATATTTGACAACTCACTCGTTTGATTCCTTTCCTTATCCATTCTTGGTAAATAATTCCTTCACCACTTAATCATCAATAATTAAATAATTAAGCAATATATTACCTTGTACCTATACTCATTTTCGGCCAACACACTCCTAAATATCCTTCAAATCTTTTGATATCACACATCATCATCTATCTAACATATAAGTAGGGTAGAAAGATTATTCTCTTCCATTTATCTTGCACCTCCCATTTATTCTCCTAGATTTCCCTCCCCATCATTCCACCGAAATATTCAGTAGCCATTCAGTAAAGAAAAGGTGAGAAATTAGTGAGGAAACAAAAGAGAAAACTAGTAGAAGTAAAGCACTCCGTCTCCTCCGCGCCGCGTCGTCGTTTCATTTGTTTTTCTTTCAAAACAAACCAAGGCGTGTTTATATTTTCTTTTACTCCTCAATCAAGTCATATACTGATTTTTAAACAACACATGTGCATGATTTTTAACCATGAAAACCGAAATGAAGACAGCTTATTTTTTTGAAACATGTACAAATATTTTTGTCTTCCTTGTGCTCTTCACGGTTTCGGCTGTTTTTGTTGTTTCAGGAGGGTGGCTCGATCCTAGGCTCCAAATTCTGCACCTAGGCACGTACTAGGGTGGGTCAGGTTCACGTTGGTCCATTAGTTCTAGCCCCATGCACGCTGGAATTGAGAAAATACAGCAACTCTTCCCTAGTTTCATATTGAGTCTCGATTTCCTGTTTTGCTGTCAAGGGGGAGATGATTCTGATCTTGTCTGCCCTAAGGGATATAGCCATGGTTAGAACGTCTCCTTGTTATGTCTAAGACGATATCAAGTCAGCCTTTCAAGGCTTGGTCCATGGTTGCATCGGTTTTCAAACAAAACAAGACAAGCCCCTTCGATCCCTTCATTTTTCTGAACAAGTTGGTTTTCGGTTTTGTGGTTTGGTGTGGATCTTGGTTGGCTTTTGGCCCTTAGCCATGGTTCATACCATACCTATTGATGTCTAGATCATGCCATGGTCAATCAAATGATCACTGGAATGGTCCATGATAGCAAGAACGATTGCAACACCCCACGCGTGCATATGCGTTCTCGGGTGAGAGTTTCGAGTTGTTTCTGGTGTTGCTTGGATTGTGGCAGGCCTAGGATCCTTAGCCATGTTTCAAGCCACATCTTAGGATGTTGGTAAGAGGCTTTGGTCGGTGGTTCAAGCCCCAATTGCCATTAGCCTTGCAAACGACGCAAGGAAACTCAGCAACAGCTGCTGTATTTTTGACAGCAACTGTACCCGCGGTTCAGAGGTGTGTTTCGAGTTCTTGGTTGGGTTTTAGCCTATGGAATTAGACAAGACAGTGACTCATTGAGTTAGGAAGCTCATGTTTTTGGCATTTTGTGAATCGATTAAGTTTAGAGGTCGTACGAGAATTTACGGTGCAATGTGCCAAAATGACTCTCGAAAGAGCGTTTCATGTTTTTGGCCTCCATTCCACAAATTTCGAAGTACTGAAAGTTTATGAGCATTATTTCATCATTTTAGGTGTATTTTAATCATGAATAAATGATGGTTCGATGTTGATTCGGTTTGGTACGGAGTCATGGTTAAATATTAAGTTTGTTGGGTGTAATAGTCTCGTCTTATTTCGATTTTTGATATGTTGGTCAAGTCAAGTTATTTGCATGTTCTTCATGTTAAAATTAGGTTGCAGCGAGCCTGGAAACGATCCAACCCTTTTGGTAAAATAATACAGGACATTTAATTATATTACGTGCATAAAAATATAAAATGTTCATTTTTGAGATATATGCGATATTGCTTGTGGCCACTTCACGTTCATGGGATTGCAGCTTATCATGGGATTAATACTTCATCCGGTGGTCACTGACCGGTTCAATTCACATTCATGTATTGGTAGATCTCTACCGCCCAGTATACTGTGTTTTAGTCTGATCAGACGATTCATTTCACGTTATGGGCCACTTGCGTAGAACATATTCTCAACAGAAAATTATTATATGGTATTTCATGACAGGGCTCTATCGAGCTACATTTCACTTATGATTTTTAGTTCAGTTATGCACGTATTTATAATTACTCATGATAAGATATTTTCACGTTACGCTTTACGACATGATATATTTACACGACATGAAATTTTATGATATATTTACTTGCTACCTACGATATATGCATGCTTAGTCTTTAGACTCACTAGACTTGATTGTTGTAGGTGCTGACGAGGTCGGGACCGAGGGCGGGGACCAGTGAGCCATCTTGGGTTGGCAGTAGTAGGAACCCGATGATCTCATGCTTCAGTTCATTTACTATTTTAATGATCAAACATTTTTTCGCGATTGCTTATTTTAAATTTGTTGTTTTAAAACAGACATTTACTTCTGCTGCTATGTTGAACATTAAACCCTTTATAAGTTTAATTTATGAATGAGGCAGAATACTTATTTTAAAAGAAAATTTTTAATTTTTCCGCAATTTTTCAAATATGAATTTCGGGCCTTTACAGCTGGTATCAGAACCCCTGTTCTTGTAAAAGGTTGTACTACTACTGACCTCGAGAAGCTCACGAAGACACGTCTTCGGTTTGTAAGTTTTACATTTACGCATTTCGTTTACAGCATGACCCTGAGGCAGGGAGATATGACCGTTACGGAGTTCATCCGTAAGTTTGAGAGGGGTTGCCATTTTGTGCCCTTGATTGCGAACGATGCCAGTGCCAAGCTTATGCACTTTCTGGATGGTTTACGGCCGATCTTGCGCCGCAATGTTAGGATGGCTGGCCCTACTACCTTTGAAGTTGCTGTTTCCAGAGCTCTTGCTGCAGAGCAAGATCGGATTGACATCGAGAGGGATCGCCAGGGCAAGCGACCAGTCCCAGTGCCACACCACTCTCCTCCTCAGCAGCATATGCAGAGTAAGAGGCCCACCCAGAAACAGAGGACATCAGCAGCAGCGGGGACGGGCAGTACCGAGGACTTTTGAGCACCCAGTCTGCCCTAAGTGCACACGCCGTCATGCTGGAGCGTGTATGTATGGCTCAGGGAAGTGTTACAAGTGTGGTAGTCCAGGCCGCTTGCTGCAGAAGTGCCCACAGGGGAGTCTGCCTACCCAAAGCCGAGTTTTTGCTCTCTATGCAGCGGAGACGAACCCAGACACAATGCTCATGACAGATATCTTAAAGCTTTAAGTTAATATTCGAAATTCAATGTGTTGGGAATTTATGTTTTGGGTTGAGATTTTGAACTTAGAAATTGCGATAGGATTGCATGCTCTAATCAGTGATACTTTCGGGAATTAGGGTAGAAGAACTTTGATCTTTGCATGTATATAAGTTAGTTCTAGTAATTATTGGGTTCAGCTTGACGTTCCAACCTTTCAGGGAGAATCTTTATAGCTGGTTCAACTACGAAAGCCTTGATAGATTCTGGGGCTACTCATTCATTCATTTCGGAGACCTTTGCTAATTTTCTCAAGGTCAATACCATTGTGCTAGATATAGCCTATTCAGTAGTACTGCCTTTGGGAGAGGAGATGGCAGCTACCAATGTGATCCGAGACATAGACCTCGAGCTTCATGGCAACCTTGTTTATGCGGATATTATCGTATTGCCGATGCCAGATTTGATATCATTCTGGGTATGGACTGGCTATTAAGGAACAGAGTGTTGATCGAATTCCAGCGGAGTAGTTCTTATTCGAGCCAGACAGGTACTTTCATTTACCGCGTTTGATATCTTGTGCCCAGGCTAGGAAGCTCATGCACAAAGAGTGTTTATACCGATGCGTCGAAGAAGGGTCTTGGTGCAGTGCTGATGCAACGTGGAAAGGTTATAGCCTATGCTTCTCGTCAGTTGAAGGACTACGAGAAAAATTATCCTACGCATGATTTGGAACTGGCAGCTGTGGTTTCCGCCCTAAAAATCTGGAGACATTATTTATATGGCGAAAAGTGTGAAATTTTCACAGACCACAAGAGTTTAAAGTATTTATTTTCTCAGAAAGAACTCAATATGCGACAGAGACGGTGGTTAGAGCTTGTCAAAGATTATGATGTGACGATTAGTTATCACCCAGGGAAGGCGAATGTTGTAGCGGATGCATTGAGCCGTAAGTCAAGCTCTTATTTGAGTTCTATGATCCAGAAACCATTGTTGTTAGATTTGCAACGAGAGGAGATAGCTCTGGTAGTCCCGGGAACCATTGCTCGTTGTTCAGCGTTGATAATTCGGGCTACATTGATGGACATGATCCGTAGAGAGTAGGCCAATGATGCACAGTTGACAGAGATGAGAGCCAGAGCAGAAATGAGAGGTGATTCAGAGTTTGGGATGAATAAAGATGGTTTGATGACATTCAGAGGCCGTATATGCGTTACTACTGGTGATGATATTCGGCGAAACGTCTTGACAGAGGCACATACCGCGCCATACTCGATACATTCAGGTAGTACCAAGATGTATCCAGATCTTCGTAGACTCTATTGGTAGCCAGGTATGAAGAAGGATATTGCCATGTTTATTTCTCAGTGTCTAACCTGTCAGCAGGTGAAAATCGAACACTAAAGACCTGCTGGGACATTGTAGTCATTGCCGATTCCTCATATTACAATGGATTTCGTAACTGGTCTTCCTAGAACGCAGAAAGGCTAAAACTCTATTTGGGTTATCGTTGATCGGTTGAACAAGTCAGCGCATTTTCTCCCAGTCAAGAAAACGTATTCCATGAACCAGTATGCCGAAGAGTACATAGCAAATATTGTTAGATTTCATGGTGTTCCTGTGTCAATTGTGTCTGATCGTGACCCTAGATTTACCTCAAAGTTTTGGAAGAATTTGCACAGAGCCTTGGGTACACGGTTAGCATTCATTACAGCATATCATCCTCAGAGCGACGGTCAATCAGAGAGAGTTATACAGATTTTGGAGGATATGCTCAGAGCTTGTACTATCGACTATCCTGGTAGTTGGGATTCCAAATTCCCATTGGTTGAGTTCACGTACAATAACAGTTACCAAGCGACGATTGGCATGGCACCATATGAAGCACTTTATGGCAGAAAGTGTAGATCGCCCTTATATTGGGACGAGATTGGTGAGAGGAAGATGTTGGGTCTAGAGTTGGTCCAACAGACAGTTGATGTTGTTGCTGTTATTCAAGAAAGGATGAAGACAACACAGTCAAGACAGAAGAGTTATGCTGATGTGAGACGAAGGCCGTTGCAGTTTGAGGTTGGAGACCATGTGTTCTTGAAGATAGCACCTCTTAAGGGTGTGATGCGGTTTGGCAAAAAGGGAAAGTTGAGTCCAAGATTTATTGACCCATTTGAGATCTTGGATAGAGTCGGTGATCGAGCTTACAGGTTAGCCCTACCGTCAGATCTTGATAGAGTTCATAATGTTTTTCGTGTCTCCATGCTCAGGAAGTATATTGCGAATCATTCCCATGTTCTTCGCCACGAGCCATTGGATTTAACGTCGAATTTGACGTATCAAGAGATTTCAGTCCAGATTCTGGATTGCAAAGTTAAAGTATTGAGAAACAAAGAGATCGGCATTGTTAAAGTCCTTTGGAGGAATCAATTGGTTGAAGAAGCCACGTGGGAACCAGAGGACGAGATGAAAGAAAAGTATCCCGAGATTTTTGCGTAGTGACGTCAATTTCGAGGACGAAATTCCTTTAAGGAGGGGAGATTGTAATATCCAAGCTTGGTGAATGGTACGGTTTAAGATTTAATATGTTTATTGACTCCTTGGTTAAGTTTAAGTATAGTTTTCTTATTAAGAGTTGAGATTTATGGTTTATAGTATTGTTGATATTAGATGATGTGTAGTTATGTTGTAGCGTCGTTGCGGTTTAATTCATGGTAATTTGTTTGTTGAGCCTATTGGTATGAGGCCAATGGGATTGGTTAGATAAGATATAGAGTTGCAACTTTCTTGTTGAGAGTGTTGTCAAATTATGATAAGAAGCGACTTTGCGATTCGATTTTAGTTGCAAAGAGTATATTGTTAGCTACAGAGGAGAGTGCACCCGCACTCCATTATGCAGTGCACCCGCGGTGATTGGACAGAAGGGTCAGTGCACCCGAACTGGAAAAGAAACCGCACCCGCGATGTTTGGGCAGAGCCTTCAGCGCACCCGCGGTCAGTTGAGCAGCGCAACCGCGATCGTCGCCTTTGAATTTTCAGAAGTAGTTCAGTAGGCCTAGTGCACCCACGGTAAGATCAGTAGCGCACCCGTGGTAGTGAACAGTAAAGTCGTGTTTCGAGATTTGAGTGATATAATAGAAGGGTTTGGTTCATTTCCCTCATTATTTCCTTGCACTTTTCAAAAATTCAGCTCAAGGGAGAGCTAGGGTTCTTATTTCCTTCTTTTATTTCTTTGATTCAAGCATCTTGTTGGGTATCTGAAGGGAGAATAAGATCATTTTGGGTTCAACGAGCTAAGGTAAGCTTGTGGTTTTATTTATTCTTGGATTATGGTGTTGGGGAAATCATGGAATGTTAGATTGTGTTGGTTTTATGGGTTTGTGATTATTGAGATGTTGATGGTTCAATACATGGTTTATTATTGTAGGATTTGTACCAAGAGAATAGAATCAAGGTTTCTATTGGTTATAAGTGGAATTCATTCATTGTGCTCACATGAATTATATGTATTGTATTTCAATGTTTTTAACATGCAATTCCTTTCCATTTGATTCATGTTATGTATTGATACACTTTGTTGTATATTAGAGGCATTTTTATGTCTCAATTATGTCAAAGGGAATGCAAAAGAAAATAGTATTCAAATTGTTTGTTTTAATGCCCAAGAGAGAGTTCAAATGATTTATTGGATTGATAAATAGATAGCCAGAGATTGCATGCAATTAGTTGATCAACAACTATAGGCTTATATCCCAATAGAGTATCGCTTTATATCGATGGGATATAGGTACAGAGACAAAGATACTCTTTAGATATCAATCCAACAGAGAAAAGAGAAATATCATCGACTATGTAATTCATGTTTCAAGAGTTAGAAAGTATTTATTGATTTCAAAGCCATGTTTTACAAAGTATGATATGTACAGATTGTTATGTAAGAGTTCCACTTGCTGAGTTTTATACTCATTTCAGTTATTCATGTGATGCGTATAAGAGCGACGAGCCAGGACGTTGATTGGAGCCGGGGTCATATGCATACAAGAGATGGAAGGAAGAAGATATTTTGCTAGCATTTTGACATGATCAAAAATGATATTTTGTATTTTGATGCAACACTTGATTGATCATGTATATAACTTTGATTGTAAATGTTTTATGTCAAGAAATTTTTAAATCCTCCTTCCCTTCAAGTAAAATATTTTTAAAATTCCGCTGTCATTTTATAAAATCTGTAACGTACCGTACTTTTCGTAGTCAAAATTTACGGAAAAATTAAAAATTTTTCTTGAATGTAAAAATGCTTTCAATGACTGCCATAAAATAACTCAACCAAGTCCCCCATAAGACATGGTTGCTCAAAATAGTTTAAATAAAGTTTTCTCACGAAAGGTGTGCTCAAAGTATTTCCCTCGAAATAAGAAATCAGAGTAAAATTAACATTTGCGTAAAAACATAAACTTTGCGGTCCTCGGGTTAGCCTTCCGCTCAGTCCAAGCCTGCCCCTTGGTCGCCACCTCCTGTCTCCTCATCAACATACTCACCTGCATCGATCAAGTCTAGTGAGTCTAAAGACTCAACACGTATAAACTGGAAATAGCAAGTACTACATAATAAAATCGCATGCCACTTTAAAATAGAACGTACATACATGAAGCTTGGATTTGAAATGAACTTGAACTTGGGTACGTACATAGACGTGCCATAACTTGAAAGCTTTCATAAACATGCTTACATACTTGATCATACTTAAACATACATGAACATACATGACTTCATTTTGCGTAGAGGATGTTTCAAAGCAAGTGACCCATACATAATAAACGCCTGATCAGACAAACCACAGTACTGGGCTGGCAGGGACGTATCCACTGCCACATACATGATATCCCCGTTCATAATTTAACGGGCTGGTTGGTCCCCGTTCATAATTTAACGCTTTCCGACAACGATCTAACCCGTTCATAATTTAACGGGGTGGAGAGGTCCTCGGCCACGTTCACCGACTTCCAAACCCATTCATAATTTGGTCACGAGACAATTAGCATACCTCAAAAACTTTAAATATTTTCTTTTGCACGTCGACATACTTACTTGGCGTTGATGGATTCGTTGGACTTCGACTGGGGCCGTTGCTGCACATAATAACATGGCTTTCCATACTTAACCTGCATAACTTAACGTAGAAATCATACTTACTCTCGAGTTCGACCACTACGTAGGACATTCTAAAATTTCTCATGACACGACCTTGATAATCCTTGCACTAAACCATGACATCAAACCTCAAAGCCTGCTAAAATATTTTCCCCAAAATATGCAAGACACGGACCCTGTGCCTACCTCCGTGTAGTGGTCCGTGTAGACTCGGGTGAGAAGACTCGAAAGGAAAAGTGGACACGGACCCCGTGTCAAAGTCCGTCTGAGGGTCCGTCTAGACTCTGTAAAAAGACACTTCGGAAGAACAAAGGCACGGACCCCGTGTCAGGGTCCGTCCCCGGGTCCGTGTACCTGCGGGACGTGCCAACACGTGAAAATTCTGAACCTGATATGCTTAACACCTAACTCAATCGTACGGACTACGAATAGACACCACGAGACACTTCTTAGAACACTAAGGCATTATGTCAAACCCAAGTGAACATTAAAAATAACCCCAAGAGTAACAATCCACAACCAACAACACGATTCGGTTTTCGACACCAACTTTCTTCCTACGACGCTTAATTCAACTTGGTGCCTAACGACGCGAACCCACACGTTAATAACCATCCCAACATCATAAACAAAGTACCTATACGCAGCAGCGATCACCCGTCGATTTCCAACGAAGCCTGCAACACAAAAACTTCAAAAACACAATTTTCGTAAAAGTCGCAGTTTGAACAGTTCCACGAAAATCATCAGAACTCACTCAATTTTCGTCCAAAAATCTCGAATTTTATATCAAATCGAAGGCATCAAAAATTTCTACAATTTTTTGGGAGAAAGTTTTCTCAAAATCCCGACAGAAAAATCGCAGTTTTCAACAGAACAGTAAGTTACGAGATTTCAGATCTAAAAAGTATTTCAAAACGCATTCAAACCATTTTCCGCTCAAACGACGAATGTCACACATGAATTTTTACGCATAAAAATGACACAACACATAATATGACAAGATCGATGCAGAAAAAACAGAATATACGTGCCTTTAAATCTCTAACGTTACCGAACCAGCGATATCGAAGCGGAAACGGTGCGAGGCTTGATCCGGGACGATCGCGGCACTAATTATCTTGAAGAAAATGGCGAGAATTACTGAAATCTTTGAAGGGAGGGGGCGGCTGTTGAGTTTTCCCTAGAACCCTAGGTTTGCTCTCCAAAATAATGGGGAAAGAAAATGTGTATGTGTGTGGTGTGTGTTAGACGTGTAGGTGTGTGTATAAGTGTGTGTGCATGAGTTAGGTAGTAATTTAGGGAATGATTATTGCTTAATTACAAAATTAACAACGCTAAATAAAAGGCTAACTAAATTGCTACTAAAATGTTAGATTAAATGTTGAGCAATTACATGGTAGTAAAAATAGAAATCCCTCCTTAAATTACTAACCTCCCTAAATTTAAATAAAATACACAAGTGCTACAACTTTAAAAATTTGAAATCATATAATTACCTAATAATTAAATTAGTCCTTTAAAATGCTAAAAACTAAATAAATCATTTAAAATGTCCCATCTTAACTTAAAATAAAATACCGCAATAAAATTTGCCTAAAATCGTCACCGGTCCTTTCCTCGACCCGCATCGAATAATCGCCTGAAACATGAAACTCGAAAAGCATTTTAACGTACATCAATTAGAAATAAATATTAAAAATATGCAAATTCTTAAATCGTGAATTAAAACCCAAATCAATGAATTAAGCATGCATTAAAACCATTTAATAAAATACATGACGAATTTAATAACTTGCACGCACGTGGTTCATGTGGAACTCAAATTTTCGGGATGTCACAAAATCAATCAGAGGAATTACAACAGTGGTTACCAAACCACATGCCATAGTTCTCTATATCATCGGTATTGGGATTACCGCTTCCAACTTTGGTCGATTGGTGTTTCATATAGTTCTACAATTTGCAGATGGTGGATTCAAATCCACCAAGTTATCGTTTCCGTCCTTGATTTATGGGATTTTGGAATCCCAAGGCTTTATCAAGGACTTTGATGAGGAATTGAAGGAGGTAGGAGATCAACTGAAGATTGTACATGCATACTTTAGGGAAACCGAAAGGTCGATATTCCCTAGATTAAATCTGGTGTTGCCCAGGATGTTGGCAACACGGGTTTGTCAACATGGGTACCAAACCAGCTGACGCTGAATCTATTTTGAGAGAGACACTTTCTAGGTACGTGATGCTTTCTACCTCCCACATTCAAGACAAATCGTCTTTGTCCTCCAACAAATTCGGAATGCACGAGAGACTATTGCTTTCTATGAAGCCCAAATGGCTGATTAGGAGTTGTTTGAAGTCAGGGTTCACTCCTTTACTGCACAAAAAGGGAGAGTAATAGCAGAAGTTGAAGTCGAGGATGCTGCAAAAAATGGATGACTATGAAGTTGATGCTGATCCGCCATCTGTTTGAATTTTTCTTTTACTGTATCATCTTTAAAGTTCTTTTGTTTGTTTCATTTTGTTATCTTGATCTATTAATGAATTGTCTGGGTGTTTTCTGAGTGTTCTACCTTAATTGTTACAACAATTATCTGATAACACTGTACTAAGCTGTTTGGATTAAGGGGGAGAGATAAGTATCTAAAGCAGGGTGAGTTATTATACGGGCAGATAATACACATCACCATTTTTGGATGTTTTGTTCAGAAAAGCAAAAAAAAGGAGATTGAAAGGAATATTTTATTTATGAGTATTCCTTAATAAATTCCTTCCTTGTTGATAATATTAATATATTTAAATATGAAATTTTGCCTTTCTAAACTAATTTCCTTAATTAATTGTTCTTGTTCGATATAATGATAAGTTCTTTAGATATTTTATTACTATTCGAAAGAAATTTTTCCTAATGAAATTATTTGTTTCTTATGTGTATAGGACTCTATACAAAGAATAAAATCTAGGGGGAAAAAGGGAACAACAGAGCAACATTGTATAGAGAGGGGTGCGTAACTTTTGTTGTTGATTGTCGAGGCGTGTAGAAAAATTGAGAAGTGAAGATTTCACGTGCTTGACTCACGATGGTTTTGTTGTGTTGTCGTAAGTTGTTGGAGACACTCGAAGAAAACATTCGTGTAAAGTGTTGGTCGAAGAGTTACTTGTGGCCCCGTGTTTTTGGCAATGCAATAATTGCACATGTGGTTTTGTAATTGGTTATTTGGCATGCACTTTACTTGTTAAGGAAGATAGTTTTTCGTAGTTTCACTAATATAAGTTTTGTAAACTATTTAAACTTTTTTAGTAAATATTTTTCCCTGAGGCACCACACAAGTTTTATACTTGTGCATGATTTATTTTGTCTTGTTCTAGTCGTAAAACTTTAGTTGTATGGTAAACTAATTTATTCAGCTGCATTGTGGATATGTATTACAACACTTGCACACAACACCTAAAATTTGATACACACAATCTAAATATTTTCTGTACTTTTATGTTAAAACTCTCAACTTTCAACCCCCTTCCGTAATGAGGTTTTGAAATTTGATGAATTATTTTAGGAATTTTAATTTTTGAAAAGAAGGAATTTTAATTTTTTGTATGAAAGACTTATCTACGAGTTTTGGTATGTTTAGACATCCAATTACCTGTACGTTATGTAATGAAGAAATTTGTGATACTATTGGGAAATTAAATTTATATATGTTACTTTGAAAATTCCATAAGTTTTATGGATAACAAACACGATCGAACAATTTGAGGATTTAACTTCTATTTACGTGTATTTACAGGTTTCCATCTAAAGTCAAGCCGAACAACATCCTCTTCAAGTTGTTTCAGTTCTAGATGCATTCAAAACTTTAATCGGACCGCATAGAAATTCAGCTGTAGATTGGTCTTCTAGCCGATATTGTTCGCGAATCAAGTTTTTCCATCTGATTATTGGCTCCACAATATAAATTACTTTTGACCAATCAACGAACATTACCCAACATCTCCATATGACAAAAATGTGTTCTAAATAGACAATGATATGTTTTAGATTCTTTCTTTCATAAATCAACTTTTCAAAAGCTGTTAGTTACCATACTTTGATACATTTCAAGGTGCATTAATTGTGATGCCAGTAAACATGTTCACTGAATAATCTTTTAGCTTTGAAGTATTTCTTGTATAAATAGGCGTATCCAAATTGAACGAAAGACTTTTCTCACTCATTTTATCTAAGAAAATACTATCTGCTAGATTTAGAGCACTTCACATTTTTCAATCCAGCTTCTCAATTTAGCACATGCTCATTTTCTATTTTAGATCACCAAGGATCAATCGGTACTACCTTTCTAAATCTATCCGGTCAAGCTCTTTATTAGAAGTATCGAAGTTCTGTCTGAACCGAGGGTTCAACGTACATTTAAATATTTGTATTGTTGTTGTGGTGATACTAAGAGTCTCAATTTAAATAGTGATAAGCGTCTTATAAAAATGAGTTTTTACAAAGCGCCGTATAAATCAAAGTCTTTTAATTGATTTCTTCGTAAGTTGAAAAAGGGGTGACATAGAAGGAATTGTCATCGAACTTCCATAAAAGTATTGTGTCATTTATTTTAAGCTTTAACGTTTTATGTATGTCTTGATTTATTTATCTAGCCGCTTTGTTAAAAGACTGTTTATGAAATGTTTACCTCTTAAAATACAACTGAATTTTTTTAAAAAAAAGCTATGACCCAAAATACCCACTCATAAACATATAAATAAGTTAATCATGCATTTTAAAATTCATCAAATCACTGAATAAAAATAACTGCAGTAAAATAAAATCTTAAAACGTGACTCTAACAAAGGAGTTACTGTTTAAAAATGACCACCATCGAATATCTAGAAATCTGACAATCACCAAAGCATAAAAATCAAGGACATTTTGAACTATTGTTCAAAACCCATGACTCCTAATCATATTATACGGAAGAAGAGAAAGGTTCTCGGGTTTCTAGTGCACCACCAGCCCTAGTCCACTCAGTTCTCAGCACCTCCAGTCTCTTCATCAACAAATTGTTCACCTGTATCAATCACACCTAGTGAGTCTAAAGATTTAACACACCTGAATCGCTATAACAAGTACACATACATACCACGCAACAGTTAAAAGTACTGTAATTAAAATAAGTTTCATGATGTTTAAAAGCATGAACTTAAAAATAACATAAACATCTTCAGATCATATCCCATCATATAATCATATACATGTTCATTGTCCTTTATTGAATTCAGATAATTAGTTGTCACTTTCGTACCAACTCTAAGTCGATGCATCCATCTAAGTATAACGGCGGTACCTGGCGGCGGGGAAATCAGTGACAATTTTACCCGTACACTGAGCCTTGGCCTTACATGTTCGTGTTCGTGTTCGTATTAATCACCAACAACTCACATCTTTCAAAAACATTTCATCATATTCATCATTTGTAAAAATCATGCATATACATACCTTTCTTAAAAACAAGCATGCAACGTGTTTTCTAACATTAACATAAAAATCCATGTTCAATATCACCATATACGTTTTAAATATGCATAAATGGTTGTCAGTGCACTGTCCGGACTGCTAACAAAACCCGGTTGCAAAAATGACCAGTTCCCAAGCACACTTATAAGACGCCTTAAAAACATATTTGCAATCATTTCTTAGATGTAAATTCGAGCCCCTACTTTAAATTCTATAATTCGATTAAAACTTATATCAGAGTCCCGGTTTTAACTTGAATCTTAAACATAGTTCAAAGACTCCTAACCAAACCCGTATGACCCAATTAAACCCTCAATAACTCGGACACATTGACATAACAACACCTAAAACAAACCATGCTCATCAAAATCATTAACCCTCAAGTACAAGAATAGCGCCTAGGCACTGACTGAGTAGCACTCCGGCGCTTGTAAGCGCATAGGCGCCATGCATCAGTGTTGGGACTTATCGCGATGCCCGCGGACCAATTTACGATGTCTCCGTCGCTGACGTTCGTCAAGCAGGGGCGCTACAAGAGCCTAAGCTCAAGCACTTCAGCGCTAACAGGGCAGTGCCGTGGTGCCATACCTGCGGGAAAAAGCCTAAATTTCCACATCGAATCCAAACCATCCTACGCTCACTCGGCCAAGACCAGGCTCGAACCATCCTATCCTAGACCATCACAAAACCTTCTTACACTGCCCTAGCCATGACCCTCAACCCCATGCTCTCGAATACACGTGAGCCACATGTATGCCTCAAAACTGAGCCACAAACAAGAAATTTCAATCGGCCTCATACAAACTCAATCCACCTCTGAACCTAGTTCTTAACATCATCAACCAGATGTGATTTGAGTCCTCTAACCCTCGATCCTGGCAGCCCCTTGCAAGACATGTCAAAAAACGTGATATACATGAAAGAAAATATCATATACATGAAGAAAAACGTGTAAAAACCAAACCGAAACATCTGATCCGACATGTATCATGCATAATCACTCCAATAACATGTATTATGGTGTGAAAGAAGAGAGAGTAAAGGAATCGGGCATGTCTTGATATAAAAACGCTCAAAAATTCGAACCGACGAACAGAGGGACGAACACCGGAGAGATGGGAAAAGCTTCTACTGAAATTTTCAAAAGAGAACCAAAGCTACTGCTATTTTTTAGAGGTGGGCGGCCGAGAGAGGAGAGGTGGGGGTAGGTTTTGGGAGTGAAAATTTTGCATAATAATTAATTAGGATAATGGGCCTAGGCTTAAAATATTAAAGTGTAGAGATCTAGGCCTAAAAGCCCAATAACAAGCCTACTAATCCCAATGACACGTACGTAAATATTTCGTTTACGTACGATTTCGAAAATATTACCCGAACCTTCAAAAAATCCTCTGTTTAGCTAAAATCGCCGACCGGTTTAAAATATGACTCGATGCGTAATAATATTTTTAAAAGGCTCATTTTCAAAAAATCAAATTAAATACACCATATATTAAACTATTGAAGGTAATTATTTAAATAAAACATTTTTCTTAACTGTCACCGATCTCCGTTCCTCGTTCGCGCGTGAAATACTGCTAAAAAGCCCAAATAATGCAATATATTAATTCGTGACATAAAGCAAATAATCATGTCCTAATCACAGTTGATGCATTAAAAATAATAACTCAGACATTTTAATAAAACCTTATATTTGCATGCTGTCAGGTTAAGTCAATCGAATTTCTAGATCTCACAGTTTAATATTGAATATATATCATCTTTGGTCTATCCGAACCATTTCCACACTTCAAAAATAACTTTTAGTGGTCTAGCTATGTCTAGATGTTCAAGAAAAGACATTAATAATTAAACACTGTTAAGGCTTACTCATGTCTTAAAAGGAAATTTTAAAGTAATTATTGACCTCATTTAAACTCATTTATTATCCTACAAGTGTTCCTAGAAAGGGTTTTTTTATTGAACTCCGATATTTAAATATGTTCAAATGACGTCGTTTAACAAGATTCCGACGTTTTCTAACGAGGATTGTGATACCAAAAAAATCCTTTTGGAGCCATAGGTTTATTTTGGTATGGGAGCCACCTCCTGGTGCGACGGCGCAGATTGCTACATACCTTGACGTCATTTACCTGAGCAGTATTTCGATATACCCAGATCCTGGTATCCAGTACATTTTGCATACATGCATGTCATAGTCTTGTGTACTCATGCTTTCGGTGCTGAGCGTTTTATGCTCACGTCCTCGGTTTATCTCTGTTTTGGACACCCTATTCGATGGGGCAGGTCTCAGGTTGGACGGTCCAGGAGGGAGTGGACAGGGAGCTGGCAGAGGTTGACTTGTAGTTATTGGTATTTGTTCTTGGAATTTAGTTCGATCTGGTTGTTTAAGTATTTTGTACTTACAGATTCGATTGGGTTGTATTACTGTTTTTCCGCTGTTTTACCTAATTCAGTTTTAATGTTAATTTTGCATGCTTAAGTTCTGATTAGTAGGTGATTCTGGAACGGGTCACTACATTTATGGTATCAGAGCATGCATTAAGATTTTGGGATTTAGAAATGTTCTTTTGGGTTTAATCTCTGGTAACTTTTGTAGCTAAAAGATGTCTGGTTTTGACGACGATGCTAGTAGTCATGGCAGCGTTGGACGCTGGGGAGACCACGACGATCGGGAGCGTCGTCGAGAGCATCGAGAACGTCGTCAACACCGTCGTGATGAGCCTCGGAGTTTTAGTATGCATCGGTTCTTGCAGATGGGGCCGAAACCTCTTTCGGGCGGTGAGACTCCGGATGTTGCGGAGAACTGGCTTGAGAGGATGGAGAGCTGCTTCAAGACTTTTCAGTGCTCGGCGGAGCAGCAGATTGATACCCTTGATTTCTTGCTGGAGGGTGGTGCGCGCAAGTGGTGGAGGTCTACCTTTGCACCGATAGTTCAGCGACAGGGTCGAGTTCTTTGGGCCGATTTCCGAGCCGCTTTCATGTTGCTTTACTTTCCGCCAGCTCTTCTGCAGACCAAGGCGATTGAGTTGATCAATCTGAAGCAGGGAAGTTTGTCTGTTGATGAGTATCAGCAGAAGTTCTTTGAGTTGCTTCCGTATGTTCCGCATGTCAGTGACAATGCTAGTGCCAAGTATAACCATTTTCTTCAGGGCCTCAATCAGGAGATTTATGATCGGGTTGTTGTCTGCGATGATCCGACATCGTATGAGGGCCTTGTAAATCGTTGTCGCCAGGCTGAGGGCAGTTTGCTGAGAGGTCGAGCCATGCAGTCTGCTCGTCCTACTAGTTCTTTGGGTCCCCGCGCCCAAGCATTCAAGAAAGCTGGATCTACTTCTTCTTCCTCTGGATCTGGAGGAGTTCACCATTTTGGGAAGAAGAAGGGCCCGTGTCAGCATTGCGGGAAGGATCATCCGACGGAACGTTGTCGCAAGGTTGCGGGTGCTTGTTACAAGTGCGGTGAGTTGGGCCACATGAAGAGAGATTGTCCACAAACGGGCGGAGGATCAGGATCTGGTTCTCAGGCTTCAGTTCATCAGAGGCCACAGCAGGGACAGTCTACTCAGGGTTCTAACCTCCGACCGCGTACTCAAGGGCAGGTCTTTGCTCTTAACCAGGATCAGGCGGCTGAGGAGAACGAGAGAGTTATCGCAGGTGTGTTTTTATTATGTGGATTACCTGCTTACGTTCTCATTGATACTGGTGCATCGCATTCATTCATATCTGCGAGGTTTGCTAAGCGTCATAAGTTACCTTTCACTTCTTTGGACGTTGTGGTATCTGTTTCCACGCCGATGGATCATTCGGTGCTAGCTAAACGTCTAGTATTGGGTTGTCCTCTAAAGTTTGAGGGTAATGTTTTAACTGCTAATTTGATGATTCTTGCGATGGAGGATTTTGATTGCATTCTGGGAATAGATGTGCTGACTGTGTTTAGAGCTACTGTGGACTGTTATCAGAAGTTTGTGCAGTTTCGTCCAGTTGAGGGCGACAGTTGGTTTTTCTATGGAGAGGGAGCGCGACCCCCGATGCCCGTGGTTTCTGCTCTGAAAGCCTGTCGTGCTTTAGAGTCGGGCGGGGAAGGCTACCTTATCTATGCTATTGATTCGTCCGCAGTTAGTGTCGGTATCAGTGACATTCCAGTGGTTTGCGATTTTCCGGATGTTTTTCCCGAGGAGATTCCTGGTTTTCCTCCCGTTCGGGAAGTGGATTTCGGCATTGATTTAGTGCCAGGCACGGCACCAATCTCTAGAGCTCCTTATCGTTTAGCTCCATCGGAGATGCAAGAATTGAAACAGCAGTTGCAGGATCTTCTTGACAAGGGGTATATTCGACCCAGTGTGTCCCCGTGGGGAGCACCAGTTCTTTTTGTCAAAAAGAAGGATGGTTCTATGCGGCTCTGCATAGATTATCGGCAGTTGAATCGTGCTACGATAAAGAATAAGTATCCGTTGCCACGGATTGATGATTTATTTGATCAACTACAAGGTACCTCTGTGTATTCCAAGATTGATTTAAGGTCTGGTTATCATCAGCTTCGAGTTCATCAGGGAGATATATCGAAGACTGCATTCAGGACCAGGTATGGGCATTATGAGTTTCTGGTTATGCCTTTTGGGGTGACGAATGCACCAGCAGTTTTTATGGACCTGATGAATCGGGTATTTCGGGATTTCTTGGATAAGTTTGTTGTGGTGTTTATAGATGATATCTTAATCTATTCGCATGATCAGCAAGAACACGTACAACACTTAAGGATTATTTTACAGACACTTCGCGAGAATCAGCTTTATGCGAAGTTGAGTAAATGTGAGTTTTGGATTGACAGGGTTGTATTCCTTGGTCATGTCATTTCTAGCAAGGGAGTTTCAGTTGACCCAAGCAAGGTGGAAGCGGTATCGAACTGGTCGCGTCCGACGACAGTAGCCGAGATCCGCAGTTTTCTGGGATTGGCTGGGTATTATCGCCGTTTCATTGTCAACTTCTCTCAGATTGCTAAGCCACTCACTCAGCTCACTCGGAAAGATGTTTCATTTGAGTGGACATCAGAGTGCGAAGAGAGTTTCTTGGAACTTCGCAGACGTTTGACATCTGCGCCTGTTTTGGCTTTACCGTCTGGATCTGGTGGTTTCAGTGTTTACACCGATGCCTCTTTACAGGGACTAGGGTGTGTTCTGATGCAGAATGAGCATGTGATTGCTTATGCGTCGAGACAGTTAAAGCCTCATGAAGAAAACTATCCTGTTCATGATCTGGAATTAGCAGCGATCGTTTTTGCTTTGAAAATCTGGCGCCAATATCTGTATGGTGAGCGATTTGAGATCTTCACTGATCATAAGAGTTTGAAGTATCTGTTCACTCAGGCTGAGTTGAACATGCGTCAGCGTCGTTGGATGGATCTACTCAAAGATTACGATTGTGAGATCAAGTATCATCCAGGATCTGCGAATCTCACGGCCGATGCTCTTAGTCGCAAGGTGAGGTTATCTGCTCTTCAGACTTGTGCTGTATCTGGAATTATTCAGGATTTCTGTTCGATGGGATTCAATTGTAAGCATCGGAAGGGAACAGAGAGTATCCGTATAGCTACTATTTTGTCCGAGCCAGTTTTGTATTCTCGGATTAGAGATGCTCAGATGTCTGATTCTAAGGTTCAGAAATTAGCTCGGTTGGCTGATGGAGATAATACTTCTGGATTCCACTATCAGTCCGAGGGTCTTTTGTGCTTATCTGGTCGTGTTGTTGTACCGGAAGATGACACTTTGAGGGAGGAGATTTTGTCCCAGGCTCATCGTAGCAAGTTGAGTGTTCATCCAGGGAGCAACAAGATGTATAAAGATTTGAGGACTCGATTTTGGTGGAAAGGTATGAAACGTAATGTTTATCAGTATGTCTCCAAGTGCCTAGTCTGTCAGCAGGTGAAGGCTGAGTATCGACGACCTGGAGGTTTGTTGCAGAATCTTCCTATTCCGGAGTGGAAGTGGGAGCATATCACGATGGACTTCGTGACTCACTTGCCTATGTCTGTGGGGAATAGAGATGCTATCTGGGTGGTAGTGGATCGGCTTACTAAGTCTGCCCATTTTCTTCCATATAACAGAGATTTCACTTTCGATCGGATGGCACGGTTGTACATTCAGGGGATTGTACGGTTTCATGGTGTGCCCGTGAGTATCGTTAGTGACAGAGATCCTCGATTTATGTCTAGATTTTGGGGCAGCTTTCAGCAAGCTTTGGGCACTACCTTGAGTTTGAGTACTGCATATCACCCAGAGACTGACGGTCAGTCAGAGAGGACTATTCGTACTCTTGAGGATATGTTGAGATCTTGTGTGATGGATTTCGGGCCAGCTTGGCAGGATCATCTGCCACTGATAGAGTTTGCATACAACAACAGTTTTCATAGGAGTATTGGTATGTCTCCGTTTGAAGCATTGTATGGTCAACGTTGTCGTACTCCTCTGTTCTGGGAGGAAGTCGGAGAACGACAGGTCGAGGGTCCAGAATTGATTCAGCAGGCCATGGACAAAGTTCTTGTGATCAAACAGCGGATTAAGACTGCTCAGGATCGACAAGCGAGTTATGCGAACACCAAGCGCAGATCTCTTCATTTTGATGCAGGCGAGAAAGTGTTTCTCAAGGTATCACCTTTTCGGAGGATTCTGAGATTTGGACTCAAGGGTAAGCTATCTCCGAGATTCATTGGTCCTTTTGAGATCTTAGAATGTGTGGGATACTTGGCCTACAGATTAGCTTTGCCACCGTATCTGTCTAGTGTTCACAATGTGTTTCATGTGTCCTTGTTGAGACGATACGTAGCGGATGAGTCTCATGTTTTGCATCCAACAGAAGTTCAGCTGAATCCGGATTTGTCTTTTGTAGAAAGACCGGTTTCGATCTTAGACCGGAAGGATAAGGTACTGCGGAATAAGAATATTCCTCTTGTCTTAGTGCAGTGGCAGCGCCGAGGTACTGAAGAAGCTACTTGGGAACTAGAGAGTCGCATGCGGTCAGAGCATCCAGAGATGTTCTAGTTGTAGTATTTTCAGTTATGATTGTAATTTCAGTTGTGCTTTCAGTTGTAATTCATTCTTAAGTTGAATTTATTGTTGTTCAGAATTGTCATTCTTCAGACTCGATTTCGCGGACGAAATCCTTTTTAGAGGGGGAGAATGTAGTATCCCGATGCCTAATTTGAGTTAATTATTGGATTAATTATATTTCGGTGGGATCGGAAGGATCGAACCGGGTTCGGATCGTCCGAATAGGGTTCGGATCGTCCGAAGAGGGTTCGGATCGTCCGAAGACAGGTGGCTGGACACGTGGAAGACATGCAGAGTTCGGATCGTCCGATCAGGGTTCGGATCGTCCGAAGACAGGTGTCTGGACACGTGGAAGACATGCAAGGTTCGGATCGTCCGATAAGGGTTCGGAAGGTCCGAAGGGTACAGGGTTCGGATCGTCCGAAGTGGATCGGATCGTCCGAAGAGGATCGGATCGTCCGATCGTTGTCTATAAATAGAGGCGCGAGGCTTCACTTTTTACTCGCCAATTCCGAGTGTTCCAGAGCGTTTTAGTCGTTTCTGATGGGTTTCTAGCCTTTTCCCGAGGTTTAGGCACTAGCGGGGAGCTACTGGTTTTGTAGCGGAGCTGTGCTCTAGTTGGGAGCTAGCGGCATCAGTGGGCTGACTACGGACGCAGGCTTGATTCTAGGGCTGATTTCTAGGATCTACTGGTTTGAGATACGAAAGTACTATCCGAGATAGCAGGATTGAGTATGCTTTACTATGTGTTGCATGTTTATATGTTGCATTATTATCTGTCATATGATGCATGGTTTATTATGCGGCATTTACATAATCATGTTGAGCCTGATTATCTTTGAGATAGCCTGTTGAGAGGGTGCTCAGCCCTCGTTTGTCGTGGATGGTTGGACCCCGTTGGCCGACGGTGGTCAGGTCACCGGTATATCCACAGGTTTATTTTGGTATGGGAGCCACCTCCTGGTGCGACGGCGCAGAGTGCTACATACCTTGACGTCATTTACCTGAGCAGTATTTCGATATACCCAGATCCTGGTATCCAGTACATTTTGCATACATGCATGTCATAGTCTTGTATACTCATGCTTTCGGTGCTGAGCGTTTTATGCTCACGTCCTCGGTTTATCTCTGTTTTGGACACCCTATTCGATGGGGCAGGTCTCAGGTTGGACGGTCCAGGAGGGAGTGGACAGGGAGCTGGCAGAGGTTGACTTGTAGTTATTGGTATTTGTTCTTGGAATTTAGTTCGATCTGGTTGTTTAAGTATTTTGTACTTACAGATTCGATTGGGTTGTATTACTGTTTTTCCGCTGTTTTACCTGATTCAGTTTTAATGTTAATTTTGCATGCTTAATTTCTGATTAGTAGGTGATTCTGGAACGGGTCACTACAGATTTTGAGCTGGATTTATGAGAGAGTCTGATGACCTCAACAAGCTCAAGATGCATGAATTACTTGCAGATTTAAAGGCCTATGAGTTCGAACTGGGAATTCGGACAGAAGAAGATCCTTCCACCCCTCATCATACCAAAACTCTAGCCGCTATAACTCCTACATCAACCAATAATAAAAATTATTCTAGCTAAAAATTTGCTGACCAGATAAAAAATGAGGTTATGTTGTTATTTATCAAGAAATTTTTGCAGATTTATGAGAAGTAATCATATAAATTTAATTCCTATCGCAAAAAGAATCAAGTTGATAAGCAATCTTGTCTTAATTGTGTAAATAAATATCATTTTATTGTAGACTGCAATAGAGCAAGGAAAGATGACAAGAAATATTATGAGAAGAGAAGGTCCAAAGATGATAAGAAATCTTTCCAAAAGAAAAAAGGATAAAAAATTCTTGTTGTTGTGGATAGCAAAAGCAAATGGGCATACTCAGATTCAGATTCCTCAAGCTCAGGAACCTCATCCAGCTAGAGTGAGGAAGAAAAAGTTCAATGCCTACTGGCAGATTTTGAGCTGGATTTATGAGAGAGTCTGATGACCTCAACAAGCTCAAGATGCATGAATTACTTGCAGATTTAAAGGCTCATGAGTTCGAACTGGGAATTCGGACAGAAGAAGATCCTTCCACCCCTCATCATACCAAAACTCTAGCCGCTATAACTCCTACATCAACCAATAATAAAAATTATTCTAGCTGAAAATTTGCTGACCAGATAAAAAATGAGGTTATGTTGTTATTTATCAAGAAATTTTTGCAGATTTATGAGAAGTAATCATATAAATTTAATTCCTATCGCAAAAAGAATCAAGTTGATAATCAATCTTGTCTTAATTGTGTAAATAAATATCATTTTATTGTAGACTGCAATAGAGCAAGGAAAGATGACAAGAAATATTATGAGAAGAGAAGGTCCAAAGATGATAAGAAATCTTTTCAAAAGAAAAAGGATAAAAAATGCTTGTTGTTGTGGATAGCAAAAGCAAATGGGCATACTCAGATTCAGACTCCTCAAGCTCAGGAACCTCATCTAGCTAGAGTGAGGAAGAAAAAGTTCAATGCCTAATGGCAGATTTTGAGCTGGAGACTATAGAAGCTGATATGGATATTGACGATTATATGATATTTGATTTTAGCTCATATCATTTTAGACATAAAGATCTTATTAATGCATTACATGGATAAGAATAAAGAATCAAGCATGAGTTCCCAGATGTTAGGTTACCGCAACAAGATGGTGTTGCTGAGAGAAGGAACTGTACGTCGAAGAAAGCAGCTAGAACAATGATAGATGATTATGGGATATCTAATAGATTTCGAGCAGAAACTGTTAATATAACTTGATATACACTGAACAGATCAATGATAAATAAGAAGCATAATAAGACTCTATAAAGATCTGGAATTTTAATAAACATGATGTATCATACTTTAAAATATTTGGCTTTAAGTATTTCATTCGTAACAATGGAAAAATGCATCTAACCACTTTTGATGCTAAATCTGATGCTTGTGTGTTCTTATAATACGAATTTGTTATCAATACTTGTATAGTTTGCAATGATAAAACTACTTATGTTGAAGAGTATGTGCATTCTGGATTTGATGAATCATCTATCTATAAAGCTGGTGAAAGAAGTAATATGTATGACTTAAGCAAGATGTTGCTAATCTTGATATTGAAACGTCCCTTACTTTTTAACTTTAAAATCCTACTAATTTTTTTTTATATGCGTACATCCTCTCGAATTTCACCATTTAAAATAACTTAACATTTCCATAAATCAAAATAGTTTAACATTTAAAATCTCAAGTGTGTAAAAATCCTTAAATCGTCAATTACCAAAATTCAACTCCAACCTTTAATATTATCATACTAACTTCAAAATAAAGCATAAAATCTCTAATAAAATCATTAACAAAATCTTTTAAAACTTTGATATCAAGCTAATGCGGAAAATAAAGTCCTCCGATAGTGTATTGCCGGACTCGACCCACTCAGCGTCAGCGCCTCTTTCGATATTATAATCACCTGCAACATTAAAACAGTGAGTCTATTGACTCAACACGTTCTAAACATGAGTAACAAATAATACATATACAAGCAAATGCATTAAAATCATAATTTTATTTAAAATAAACTTCTAAACATAAATAAATCAAAATATTCAAATCGTAAAGTTTTCAATCATTTATCATTTTTGGTGAAGTTTGATACTTGAAAGTGACTACCTTTTATCCTCTGTTCAACTGATCAGTTTTAGCTCACCATTGCTCATGGGGACGGGAACTAGACAACGACGTAAAATGAAAATACGATCGTTGAGCTCCCTCTAGGCTTTCTCTCGTAAACGAGCTTCCTCTGGGGCCTTTTCCCTCACGGTATTCTCAAAAATCATATATCATATCCTCTTTGTCACAGTCAATTCACATCATTCAAAATATTTTTTCTTTTCTTTTTAATTATAAAATATCGCGTCCTTTCTATTTTGAAATATAGCATTTTTAATAGTAAAAGTTGTACATCTTCACCATAAATCATAAAATCTTATATTTTCATCATAAATGTTTTAAAATATCATCTAGCACGCGTTATGATCCTCGGGACACTGCCAACCATTTTATTCTTATCAGGTGTAAAATGACTGTTTTGCCCTTAGACACTAAAATTCTCTATTTTGACTTTACTATTTCAAATAATTGAGCTTAAATTTGACTTCTAATATTTTATTTACGTAAATTTGGGGATTTCGATTTAATTCCTTGATTACTAATTCGTGAAGCGTTTAATTCCCGAATTAATTCAAACTTAAATATTTTCTTCCCAAACATTACACAAACTTTTTATACCTTAAAAACCTCGTGAACCATGAACAGACCCCCGTGGAGCCTGGTTCAAACCAAATCTCTTCCTAAACCATAAACCGAACCCTACCCTTCCATCACAAGCCACGACCCAAATTCTTCGAGCCATGACCGAGCCACTGTAAACCATACCCTGACCAGACCCCCTAGGTACCCTACTGAACCATCTTGGACCAGCACCGAGTTCCCCATCCCTCAACCAAGCCGCACGAACCCATGAGTGCAAGCCCTAAACCGCGACCCTTCTCTTTTTTTTTCTTCGAGCCACTGTTAACCAGCAGCCCAGGAATCCAACTAGAACTCTATTGGACCCTACTGACCAACCCTAGCCAGCCCCCAATCGAGCCGGGATCCCCCTTGCCCGTAGCTTCACCAAGCGTGCATGGGGAAGAGTCCTAGTTCATGTGGACTCTTCCCTAGCCGCTGCACTCGAGTCCTAGCCATGATAGGACTATTCCCAACCCTTGACCACGTCCAGCCCAGCCCTGGCCGAGCCGCGAGTAGCCAAGCACCCTTAGCCGTAGCCTTGAAGACGTGCGAAGCCATGATACACTAGAAAACCCTAGGTATCCTCCTTCCTTGCCCAACTCGATTCCAACCATCATGTGATCCCTTAACGACTCTTTTCCTAGCCCTTAAACACATCCTATTGGCACTGTGTCCTTGGAATTCATAACGTTTTTCAAACAAGCGTAATATCGTCAAAAATTTGAAAATATTCATTAATACGTTGGGCAAATTTTACTCAATTATTTTTCATGGTAAAAAAAATGTATAATATGGATTGAATGATGCGTCAAAAGAGTTTAGAAACGTGTCTTTGCTTTTTAGAATGCTTGAATATACGATCATCGGTGTGGGGTACGAAGAAGGATAAATGGACGACGAAGAACTCCTTGTTTTCTCCTTCTCATAATTTTTGAAACTTGTGTGTGTAATGCATGTGTGTGTGTTTTCGGCTGAATGGCCTCTCAAAAGGCCTAGGATTTCTTTTTTTATATATTTTAATTTGCATGTTAATAGGATTAGGTTTTGGGCCTTTGAGTTTAGGATCAATTGGGCCTATTAATCTTAAGTAAATTAGGTCCAATAATACCTATTTAATTGAAAAATAAAAGTTTATAAAAATTAGTTTACAAAAATAATACTTTTGATATTTTAAAAGTCTCTCGTTTTCCAAAAACCGGCTTCCCGGATAAAATCAAGCTCGCCCCATAAAATAATTTGAACTCTACCATTTTTATAAAAATTTAATCATTTTAATAAGCCTTGAAAATATTTACTTTATCTTGGTCGTCCTCGATCTCCTTTCCACATTCTATTATCGAATATTCGGGTAAAATCTTCAGTTTTCATAAAATAATGCAATTAGACCCTTAACCATATAATATGATTCATGTAAGAATTTAAAATCAATTAAATACATTTGCATGCATGTGATTTACGTGGGTTGACTTTTGGATGTTATAGATAATAAGAGTGATGATGAGATATATTTGAGAAGAACAGCGTGTTCCTGAGATAATTCTAGTTGGGCTATTAGATAATAAAGTTTCATCAATATGTCAAACAAACATATTTCACTTACCTTGTAAAAGTGAAGAGTGATTCAAAGATGATCCCTTGAGGAAGAACGATACCCTGAGAGCGTCAAAATTCCGTTTAGAATGACACTTTTCAACCTCTCCTTATGAAAGCCCTACCCGACCATATCCTCTCTATTTTTTTAATTTAACTTGAAGATGGGCGTGGGGAAGGAGAGGCTTTTTGTTTCATATTATTTTTATGAAAGTAAGAATTTAAAAGTGTCATTTTATTTTCTAAAAGTGCCAAGGGACCCTTTAAAAATGTTTAAAATTAAATAATTTATTGCCCGATTTATTTAATGGTTTTTTGTAAAATTATAAAACGAATATTTTACCATACTCAGGTATCCCCCTCCGAAAATCCATCTCGAACTCGTCTCGCGTGAAAATTCATGACTTAAAATCTTTTATTTTAAATTTAACTAGATAAATCATATTTAGTAATTAAAATAATTTCATACGGCCTAGGTGGACATTTATAATTTTCGAGCATTACATATTGTGTGTGTTGTATGTTTTGAGTGTTTGGATGTGTGTGAGTAAAAAATCCAACTTTATCTGATAGCAGCTAACAAATACAACATAACATCCAACATGATCTTCAAGCATCCACCAGGACTATTCAATGAGGAGTCCCTAATTTGTCATGTTTGTATGACATAAATTTGATGTTTTTCATGAACTTTGAGCATAAATATGATCCAATATTAATTTATATTCATCTTGTTGGAGAAAGAGTTTAAAGAAGTAACAAAAACAAAAAAAAAAAACAAAAACGGAACTTTGGAGCAGAAGTATAGGCGTCGTGGCACCCAAAAACTGTTGGTATGATATTCTTTTGACTTGGGAAATCAAAGGATAGAAATGGGTGAACCAAATGGCTATGAGAAAAATAATCGATACAAGAGTTTGACTCTTTTTCCTTAAAACGATATTGCCCCGCCCCGATGCTTACGGTTGTTGGCAATTCGTTTCCCAAGATACAACGACTACGACTTTAAAATAGTAACACTACAAATTTTAAAGCCACACGAACTTGAGATGTTTAGAACGCTATCAATATGGTATGCAAACTTTCTAATTTCGAATTCTAAGCGTTAAACTTAAAAATCTAATTCCAATAATTTAAATCTTGCAAAACTTGGATTTAAGCGCAAATACTTAAAAGACTCAAAACTAGAAGACAACTCTTAAATTTAATTCCAAAGTTCGAATTAAGCGTATAATCTTAGAAAATTCAAACTCAAGATTTTATATCTTGAAAATTTGAATTTTAAGCGCTAGTGCTTAAAAATTCGCATATAAAATTAAATTAGAGAGAAAAGAGAAGAAGAAGAAGAAAGTGCAATTAATGCAAATGAGAGTGCACCTATTCATAGAAAATGAAAAGTCTTGAATCAAAAGACATGCCTTTTGGAGACATCATTTCAATACAAAAGACTTAAAAACATAGCCAAAATGGAATTCACGAAATCAGACGGCCAATACATGCCTTTTGGAGACATCATTTCAATACAAAAGACTTAAAGACATAGCCAAAATGGAATTCACGAAATCACACGGCCATTATAATGTTTTTTTTTAATTTATATATATTATTACAATATAATAATATATTATATATATTATAATAATATATATAATGCCTTTCGATTCAATCTTTTCATTCGATAAAATTTGAACTCAATTAATTTCTCATTCACCCTTATTGGTCATCGAGAAATATTTCTATTCGCTACGTAGCTCGTTCGAATTATTTTATCGATTCTAAATGAGTACAAAACTCATTTTTTCTAACAATCCCCCACATGAATGATAATTAATGCATGTGACTATGCTGACTCGACAAATAGCGTTCTAGCAAAATATTATTGCATCAGGATAGGCAGCTTTTGGCTTTGAACCTTCTTTATTAAGATATAATCGGATTTACTTGGCAATTAGTGGATGTGATGCCTTGAACTATTCGCCGTTTTGTGTAAACCAAGACAATTATATTTACACACTAACATTTCTAACATTTCATTATGTTTTCACTGTTGAGTCCATTTCGGCCATGGACACCTCTTGGTTTCGCGAGTGCTTTTCATATTTGAAACGTCCACACTTCGCACTTACGTCGGTGATCTCCTAGGAGAGTATCCCACTACACTCCAACATACGTATTAGTATATCTTAGGAATCATTAAAGGTAAAACCTAGCCTCATATCTTAGGAGATTTCTCCAAGGTGTTTCTATCAATCTTGTAATTTAGTTGTCCCTTTTGAACCTAGATCTTGGGATCTCCAATCAACTAGGTTGGGTATCCACTACAAGATTTAATTTTGAGGTTTTAATCCCATTCCTCTTGATATACAATTCATTTGATCTCTCGGTATACCTTTTGTAAGTGGATCCGCTAGATTCTCCTTTGATTTAAAATAATCAATGGAGATAATGCTATTAGAGATCAATTGTCGTATGGTATTATGTCTACGACGGATGTGTCGAGACTTACCATTATATATAGTGTTTTGTGCCATTCCAATTGCTGATTGACTATTACAATGTATTATTATTGAGGACACTGGCTTATTCCAACAAGGGATTTCTTCTACGAAATTTCGAAGCCACTCGGCTTCTTCTCCAGCTTTGTCTAAAGCTATAAATTCCGATTCCATTGTGGATCGAGCAATGCAAGTTTTCTTAGAAGACTTCCATGATATAGCCCCACCACCAATGGTAAATACGTAACCACTTGTGGATTTTGAATCATTTGTGTCATATATCTAATTTGCATCACTATATCCTTCTAGGACCGCCAGATATTTCGTATATTGTAATCCATAATTTAAGGTGTATCTTAAATATTTAAGTACCCTTATTAATGCCTTCCAATGATCATTGCTAGGATTACTTGTAAATTAGCTGAGTTTGTTTACAGTATAAGCAATATCTGGACGAGTGCAATTCATGAGATACATCAGACTGCCTATGGTCTTCGAATACTCTAATTGAGATATGGATTCACCTTTATTTTTGGAAAGATGCGAACTTGGATCTACAGGTGTTTTGATCAAGGACATATCATTCGCATTATAGTTTTCCAATATTTTCTCAATATAGTGAGATTGCGACAAAACACGTCCTTCCGATGTTTTGGTCACTTTTATTCCCAAAATGACATCTACTTCTCCCATATCTTTCATATCGAAGTTTTTCATTAACATCTTCTTAGTATTCTTGATGATATTAATATTGCTTCCCACAATTAACATATCATTGACGTACAAGCATACCATCACATATGCTTCAGGTGTGCCTTTGATGTAAATACATTTATCACACTTGTTAATTTTGAAGTCATTTGACAACATAGTTTTGTCGAATTTTTCATGTCATTGTTTTGGCACTTATTTCAGCCCATATAATGACTTAACGAGTCTACACACTTTTTTCTCTTTTCCAGGAACCATAAACTCTTCGGGTTGTTCCATATAAATTTCTTCATCAAGTTCTCTATTGAGGAATGCCGTTTTCACATCCATTTGATGCATTTCTAGATTATGTAATGCCGCAATTGCTATCAATACACGAATAGATGTTATTCTCGTCACTGGCGAGTATGTATCAAAATAATTAAGACCTTCCATTTGTCTATATCCTTTGGCTACTGATCTAGCCTTATATTTTTCAGTAGATCCATCGGTCTTATATTTCTTTTTAAGAATCCACTTGCATCCTAATGGTTTATTTTCCGGAGGGAGGTCAACCAATTACCATGTTTAATTTTGTAAGATAGATTCTATCGCATTGTTCATTGCCTCCTTCCAAAAAGGGGCTTCAGGACTTGATAGCGCTTCACTAACTGTCATTGGTTCATTTTCCAACATATAAGTTAGAAAATCAGGGCCAACGGTCATTGCTGTTTTAGCCTTCTTACTACGTCGTGGTTCTTGTTGTTCTTATTGAACTCCACCGCTTGTAGTTTCATCAGTCCTTTTTCGAGAACTTATTTCTTTATTTTCTTTACAAGGAAATGTTGTTTCAAAGAAGACATCATTCCTTGATTCAATAATTGTTCCTTCGTGCACATCGCTTATTTCAGATTTATGTACCAAAAATCGATATGCACTACTATTATTTGCATATCCAATAAATATGCAATCTATTGTCTTAGGTCCAATTTTTACTTGTTTTGGTTTTGGCACTTCAGCTTTTTCCAAACACCCCCACACTTTTAAATATTTGTAGGAAGGCTTGTGGCCTTTCCATAATTCGTAAGGAGTTTCATCCTTAACTTTGTGTGAAATTTTATTAAGAATGTAGTTGGCTGAAAGGATTGCTTCCCCCCACAAGTTTTGGGATAATCCTGAACTCAATAACATTGCGTTCATCATTTCTTTGAGAGTACGATTTTTCCTTTCAGCAATACCATTGATTGTGGTGAATATGGCGCAGTAGTTTGATGAATAATGCCACTTTCGCAACAAAATTCGTCAAATAGTGCTCTATATTCGTTTAGTTAATTGGTTTTCAACCTCATTCTTGTAGTGTTTAAACACTTCGATAGCCTCATCTTTGCTACGTAGCAAATAAACATAACAATACCTTGTGCAATCATCAATTAAAGTAATGAAATACTTTTTTCCTCCTCTAGTTTGCACAAACTTCAAATCACATAAATCAGTGTGAATTAACTCTAGAGGTGTTGTATTTCTTTCCACGGATGGAAACAAGGCCTTTGTAAATTTTGCCTCTACACAAATCTCACATTTGTGTTTTTTTTTTACGTCAATTGAAGATAATAAATTTAAATTTACTAGCTTACGTAGTGAATTATAACTTACATGACCCTCATTCCATAAATCACACGACTCAACCAAGTAAATAGAATTGGTACTTTTATTGCATTCAATGTTACGAACTACATTCATCGCATTCAGTTTGAAAAGGCTCTTTTCTAGATAGTCTTTTCCTACAAACATATCATTCTTTGATAGTACAAATTTGCTAGAATGAAACACTAGTCTAAATCCAGCCTTGACAAGTGCTGATCCCGACACAAGATTCTTTCGAATGTCCGGAACATGTAGCACATCAATAAGAGTTAATTCCTTGCCTGATGTCATCTTGAGCACCACCTTTCCAAGTCCCACGGTTTTTGACGTAGTAGAGTTACCCATGAAAAGTTGTCGTCCACTAATCAGGGTATAGGTAGAGAACATTTCCTTTTCAGCGCAAACATGCCTTGTTGCTCCTGTGTCTATGAACCATTCTTTTGGATTGTCCACTAGATTGGCTTCAAACATAACAGCGGAAAAGCATGAGATCTGACATGACATTTGACAATTTCTCATCTTCGGTGATGTTCACTTGGCCCCTTGACTTCTTTTGATTACCTTTCTTTTCTCGGCAATCTCGTGCCAAATGGTTAGGCTTGCCACAATTATAGCAATTTCCTTTGAACCTTTTGGCATTTCCTTTCTTTGGACCATTTCCTTGGTGCTTTCTTTTCTTTCTCGTGTTTTGTTCCACTAAATTTGATCTCGCCTCAAAATTGCTTTTTCCGGTATTTCTTTCGGATGCCCTATTGTCCTCCTCAATTCTTAGGCACACAATCAAGTCTTCAAGATTCATCTCCTTGCGTTTATGCTTGAGATAATTCTTAAAATCTTTCCACATGAGAGGCAATTTTTCAATCAGGACCGCTACTTGGAATGAATCACTAAGGGTCATTCATTCCGTATGAATTTCTTGCAGAATTACTTATAACTCTTGCAGTTGGGCCATAATCGATTTGGAATCAATCATCTTGAAATCTAAGAATCGTCCAACAATGAATTTCTTCAAGCCGGCATCCTCAGATCTATACTTTTTGTCAAGTGAATCCCATAATTATTTTATCGTTTTCACTGGACAATACACGTTGTACAGTGCATTGTCGAGTCCATTCAAGATATAGTTTTTGCATAGGAAGCCACTATGATTCCATGCATCAACGGCTGCCCTCTTTTGAGTATCTTGTTCTTCTTCATCAACAGTAGGCGGATCTTCTTTTAGGAATTTTTCCAGAGCCAAGGTGTTCAAGTAGAAAAGCATTTTTTGTTTCCACCGCTTGAAATCAGTACCATGGAACTTTTCAGGTTTTTCTCTATGATGGACAGTTGGAGTCGTTGTACTTGTTGAGGTCATTTTGGTTCCAATATCGTTTTAAGATTGTTGGTATGATATTCTTTTGACTTGGGAAATCAAAGGATAGAAATGGGTGAACCAAATGGCTATGACAAAAATAGTCGAGGCAAGAGTTTGACTCTTTTTCCTTAAAACGATATTGCCCCGCCTCGATGCTCACGGTTGTTGGCAATTCGTTTCCCAAGATACAACGACTACGACTTTAAAATAATAGCACTACAAATTTTAAAGACACACGAACTTGAGATGTTTAGAATGCTATCAATATGGTATGCAAACTTTTTAATTTCGAGTTCTAAGCGTTAAACTTAAAAATCCAATTCCAAGAATTTAAGCGCAAATGCTTAAAAAACTCAAAACTAGAAGACGACTCTCAAATTTAATTCCAAAGTTCGAATTAAGCGTATAAGCTTAGAAAATTCAAACTCAAGATTTTATATTTTGAAATTTTGAATTTTAAGCGTTAGTTTTAAAAATTCGCATATAGAACTAAATCAGAGAGAAAAGAGAAGAAGAAGAAAGGTGCAATTAATGCAAATGAGGGTGGACTATTTATAGAAAATGAAAAGTCTTGAATCAAAAGACATGCCTTTTGGAGACATCATTTCAATACAAAAGACATGGCCTTTCGGCATGTCCAAATTGAATTCATGAAATCACACGGCCATCAATAATGTTTTTTTTTTAAATTTATATATATATATATATTATTATAATATACTAATATATTATATATATTATAATAATATATATATAATCCTTTCGATTCAATCTTTTAATTCGATAAAATTTGAACTCAATTAATTTCTCATTCACCCTTATTGGTAATCGAGAAATATTTCTGTTCGCTACGTAGCTCGTTCGAATTATTTTATCGATTCTAAATGAGTACAAAACTCATTTTTTCTAACAAAAACACTGTCCAAGCACGGGTACAGAACAAGGAGGCACTGGAGCTCCTTCCAGGATATGGGGCACCTTGCCTGCTGTTCTTGGAGCCGTTCACGCAGAAAATTTCCTATATTGGGCATTGTTCGTCGTTTTATGGCCTGTTAATTATGTAGATGGTATAAATAAAGATGACGGCCATTTTTGAGAGAAGGAGACTACACTTTTCTTCATTCTTTCACCCTATAACACCCAACAACACAACCACACAATGATGCATTCAAGGAGGCTTTGAGACACGAATTTAAGACATGAGAGCAAATAACAAGAGATAGTTGAATCACAAGATATATGAATTATATCTGGGGACAGAGAATCAACTTTAGTTTTCTATTTTTATTACTTATCTTGATTTTGTGATGAGAGTCTTTCATATTTTTATTTGTTTAATTATTTCATTATAAATTTATTGTTTGTTTTTAAATATTTACAGAACTTTATTTGAATATCATGTTTTGAAAATTTGCTAGCCTACTATTATTATTTCTTACATGAATTTATGTATTCTTTATTTTTTTTGTCTTTCAATTTGCAGTTCAAAAATTTAATGTTAAATTTATTCGAAATCTGACACTTTGGTGAGAGGATTTCCGATAGGAACATGGGAAAACACAACATAGTATATTTTAGAGTTTAGGAGGCCTATACTTCTTTTTGAGGTAGTTGAAAAAAAAACGTGGAACTTGATTAAATTATCATCATACTTGATTTTTGATAGAGATATCGAAATTGATATTAGAATGATAACATTTACCCAGCACTTGGGAAAGATAGTGAATGACACTTAAGGGTTCTTGACCTATATATTGGAAACGGAGATATTATCAATTAATATGATTCACAGGAATGAAAATTGAATGAAATGTTGTATCTACAAGCCATCTTGGATTGTGTATCAAAATCCGTTCTAGAAATCTTCAATATTTAATATATTTTAGTTTATTGAATTCCTAAGCCTTGATTTTCTAAATAATATTAAGACTATTTTAATTACAATATTAACGGTTAAAAGTTTTAAAGTGTACCATGCAAGACAACTATATATTGGCTTGAACTTTATTGACTCTTTGTTAAAAAAATATTTATTTTAATAATATTTTTATATTTTATTCATTATGACATTTAATTTATTTGTAACCTGCAAAGATAAATATCTTGAATATACCATAGTAGAATAAATATGATGTCGTAAATATGATGGTGAACATGAAAGTTGAAACACATATTTGGTTATTGTATATTCTAAACACATTCTAGTCGATTCATCCGCTTAAAGAAGGATAAATATCGGCTCGAGCTCGATATTAACATATGTGATGTTGAGTACCACGTTTCATTGATAGGGACATAGAGATGTTCAAAACTATAGATGGATGATCATATGATGAGTTAACTGCACAAAACTCCACCGGGCTTTCCAAGTGATTATCATTTATCGAATGGATAAATATGTTGTTATGATTGTATATCGTTAGTTCTTATGACACAAGACAACACTGGGCGCTACGTGCTAGTGCTACATTTTGACTCGTTTACCGGCTCGATTAAGGTCATTAGAGGCAAGATTTGGTGTAATGACTACACATGTAGGAGTCAATGTATTGTAGTTGGTGATACATTGCTCGTATACGGTGTAGATATCTTATATGATCTGATGAGTTAATAATGCATGAAATCCATTTCCAAAGAATGAGATGTGCTTTAAGGTAAATTGTTAGCTAGTTGCACATGATACGTTGTGTAGGATCGAGTGCTTACCACTTTACCAAAAGCTATAGCTAGTGGTAATGGTGCAACTCAAATCTTTTAAACCGCACAGCAGCACAAGTACCATGGTTCGATCGCTCTACCAAGCAAGGACAATTATTGCACCCAACAATCTCCCTCCCAATAATTGCACTCCTTGCAATCAATGGGAATCGAACCCATGACCTTGGCTCTGATACCAATTGTAGGACCGAGTTCTTACCGCTTTACCAAAAGCTATAGCTAGTGGTAATGGTGCAACTCAAATCTTTTAAACCGCACAGCAGCACAAGCACCATGGTTCGATCGCTCTACCAAGCAAGGACAATTATTGCACCCAACACGTTGGGATCGGGAAAGAGTTTAGAGGGCGGGGTAAATAAAATCTTTAAAAATATTTGCTTTCAATCGTTTTTAGACGGTTGAAAGTTTTTCTTGAACGGTTAGAGATATGAACTACTTGAAAAGTTCGAAAAACAATTCATAATTTCTAATGATAGCTTCAACTGGTTGGCTGGCTTGTTAACAAGAAACAATTCAAAATGTAAGTGCTCGCGAAAAGTAAAGACGTAGGATTTTATGGATGTTCGGAGATAAAAATCCTACATCACCCCTACTTCCAATTTAGGAAGGATTACACTAAAAGACTTTGGATTTACAAACTTATTGCAACATCCCACTCAAATCAGGACTTATCACACTGCTTGTTTTGGAACTCTTACTGATCACTTTACACTTTTGGATTTTAAGAACCCTCGGTTTACCAGACAACACAATCAATCAAATAACAAAAATGTTATTGATAAAAGAAAACTGTATGTTTTGAGTTGCACAAAATTGATCCTCAAATGATCAGATATCTTTCTGTTGAGTCCGTGCTTGATGAGCGATGAAGTATATGAACTTTAAGTGCTCTCAAATCTCAAGCTCTAGTAGTGTGTCAATCATGTGGTTGAAAAGATTAAAATGATTTAAGTAGTTTCTGCATACTTCAACATTTCTTTTATAAGTTATCATCCCAAAGGCCCGAAAAGATGAATAACATAAACATGTATCGCTAGAATGACGTGTTACTATCAGTTGCAACTACATTAAATGTTCTTCAGCAACATTTAATGTTCTCTTTGCTTATGTAGCTTTGAATCTCGTTCCCTTGAATAGTTGCTGCTGAGCATCCTTTTGTAGTAACTGTTAACTCTCTCGGAACTTGTAGCATGTTTAAGTAATCTTTCTATTCTGGTATATTGACATAAATGCATATCTTCATCAGGACTGGTGCAGGACATGGTTGATTTGTAGCGGTGCAAAATCATTGAATGCCCTGAACCGGACAGAGAATGTTTTCATTAAGTGAGCAATGAATGGCTCTTAAATAAATCGGTTTGAAGACTTTGAACAGTCGGTTGAAATTCTTCTAATGGTTAAACTTCTTCAAGCTGTAGGCGGTTGAGTTTCAAGCGGTTTTGAAGTGTTCCTGTCATATATAATAAATTACGGCTATTTTCCTGAAACAGTTAAGTGCTATTTTTATTTTTTCAAGGAACAAAACTTTGTGATAGTAATAGTTTCTTAACAATTTCTCCCTTTTTAGTGATGACAAAACTCAACTGCATAACTATACAACAATTAAAGATAATTAAGAAAGATTCATTAAAGAAAAGTTGTATTTCATTGAGTGAATGAAATTACAAACTCCAGGAAATAAAAACATTACAGGGAAAAAAATATACAATACATTAACCTTTCTTCTGTCCTTCAAGCTGTTTTTGCATCAAGTCTTCATATGCTATAGCACGCTCTGCAACTCTTTTCCTAACCGTTTATTCTACTTTCTTAAATTCCTTCTGCCTATATCTTTCCCCATTTTTGAAATCACCATGCTTAAGGAATCACATGAATTCAGTAATTTGTGCTCCTTGGGCATCTATGTGCTGATCAACATGTGCTCTAAATCTAGTCATTTGGCCCGAAAGCTCAGTGCACATATTGAGATGCGAGGAATTATGCCTTTCTTGTCGGTGGGTAACGCTGGTATTCATGACAAGAAATTCCTTGCAGAGGTCAGATTTCAAGGATTGAAAGGCTTCTTTAAAATCAAATCGCTTCTGGTTGAGGGCAAGAATTGATTGATCCATAGTCTTCAGACGATCCAAAATCTCCTTCTGGCTGTCTTCTTCCACAAATTCTTCTTTTTCTGGTTCAAAAAGATTGGATGAAGAAAGTATTCAGGCCTTGAAGGAGGCCAGACGAGAAAATGATGCTTTTCGTGTGGACTTGGAAGGCTGAGGTTCATCGATTTCAGAAGCTAAAGCATCAACTGTGGTGTAAAATGCTACAGACAAAATAGAGATTGCTTCGCTGGGGATTTCTTGTGCTACCAAACTGGTTGATGGATCCTCAGCAATAGAAGAGACTAGAGGTAGAGAAGCAATAAATAAATTGTCATTCTTGGGTATAGCAGGTGAAGATACTAACGGTTCTTGGATAATGCCTTGAGCAGTATCATCAGAAAATTCAGACTTTTAAGGAGAAAAGATCTCCATGTGATTTGTGCCCTGATCAAAGCCAAAAAGAGATTGCACAACTTCTTCGACATAGATAAGATGGATGTCTGAAAGACCAATATGCACCGAGAAGGATGTACAACTGAGTCAGACTTTTGAAGAGATATATCTTCCTCATGGATCTCTTGAGGAGCTTTCGAGGAGCCCAGTTAAGCTTGTTGAAAAATTGCCTTAGTGATGGGAACATCCTTCCCTATAATGATCTCAGTGGTTGGAAGAATGGAGTCCACATCACTGGGCCTAGCGGTTTCAACCGGTATCTCAGAAACAAGCGAAGCGGTAACAGATGAATATGGTAGTATCTTAGTGGTAGGTAAGTCATTGATGGTCTCAGACGCCAACACTTCATCAATGTTCAGGTCTGAGTCAAACTTGGCTTTTTCTCCAACCGCAAAAAATTGAAGTTCCTGCCGTTTTTGAGCGATGATCATTGAGAGTGAAAGAGTGTCCATCTCAATTTGAGAAACGATAGATGAGTCATCCTTTGCGGTTGGAAAAGTAGGAACAAAATTGTTCCTTTTCCATTGAATTAGTTCTCGGAGAGCACTTTCCTTCATCTGTAATTCCAAGAAGTCTCTACAAAGCTGAGCGGTTGGAACATCAGATGCTTCTGTCCATTCCAATATGGAGAGTTCATGTTTGGCAGCTGTTTTGATCTTTCTGGTTTGAATAAGTGAGTCGAAGGTTGTGGCCGTTCGAAACTCAACCCACTTATCAAACTTTTACATTTTTTGTCGACCGATCTAATTGACTCGTTCGCTTGTCAACACAATGGCATTGTGAACATTGTTGTGTTTTGGTGGATCCTCGGGCAAAACTTTCTTCCCTTTTTTATAGGATGGAGAATGTAAGGCCCAAGAATGTGATTATTGTAATCTGAAATGAATTGTGGATAATTGATGCACTTATAGGCAGAATGGATCAGACCGGGAAAGCCGGAAAGAAAATAAAATTATGTGCGAGGATTAGACATCGCACATATGCGCGACCCCACCGGGCGCATATGCGCGAGGCAGGCAGAGCACCTCGCGCATATGCGCGACATGAATCCGCGTATGTGCGCGAGGATACCCGAGAGTTGTGAAGAATGGAAAAGGGCCTCGCGCATATTCGCCAAGTGAGGGCGCGCATATGTGCGAGTCACCGTGATGCTACGCGCCGAGACATTATGTCTCGCGAATATGCGCCGAAGAGGGTCGCGCATATGCACGAGACGTGTTTAGCAAAGGATGAGCCACTTGCCCCTTGCATGCATTGATATATAAAGAATTGAATCCTCATTTCCTTCATTCAGACTTCCAGGAGAAAGAACCGAGGGCCTTAGAATCTCTTAAGTTTCATCATATCTTAGATTTTGAATTCTGAAAGATCTAGCCGTCCGATTATCGATCCGAGTTGAGATTCTTACTCCTCTCGACAAGAGCTTCGAAAAGGTATATATATTTATTACTTTCCAGCATGTTTTGATATTTATGTGTGGGAGAAATCAATATATGCATGATAATATATGTTGTTGAGATGATGGGGCACATATATTTGACACCGGATCGAAGAACAGATTTTATATGTGATTTTGTTCATTTTCAGCATGTCTTGAGTTCGGAATATGCAGATTTAAGCATTAATTGAAAAGGATTATGCAGAGTTGCAAGATTATCATGTGTTATAATGAGGATTATGAGCTATTGTTATTGATTATTGATGTTTGAGTTGACTGGTATCACGAGATTACGCCGTTATGCCGTCGAGATGCACCGAGATTGAATATTGATCCGTATGTATATTTCCTTAAGTTAGAGTTTGATATGGTACATTTTATACATGTCATTTCAGATTTGTACTGACAGATTGGATATCGAGCTTGTAAGACTTCGACTTGTTCAAACCGAGACTACGACAATAAAGGTATAATTCAATGTTGATTCGGGAAGACACAACTCGAATTAGATCCAATTTGAGTTTCCCAATATCACATACTAGATTGTTTATAATTTGATATGGTTATGTCTTGTCTCTGGAGTTATAACAATGCACATGAGATAGGTGAGTCGTTGGCATATATGCCAAGATACCGGATGTTCGGTGGTGTCGATGTACGTAGGAGAAGATCGACTTCTATTGTAGATATTCGATACAGAGAGGGCCGAAGTCCGGGAATAAGACATACTGCCACCCCGATTGGGAGAGTAGGTGGGAGATTGTTACGTCTTATTCACACCGAGATCCCTAGACTTAGATATGAGTTGAGTCAAAGAATAAGAGTCGAAGAGTTTTATCTATATTCACTAATGTTTCATAAATACTGATTCACGTGTTATGATTTTGTATTTAATTGCATGACATGCATGTATACATGTTTTATACTGGGATTTGTTCTCACCGGAGTATCCGGCTGTTGTTGTGTCTGTATGTGTGCATGACAACAGGTGGGACAGGATCAGGGTCAAGGAGAGCATGACTGAGACTGGATAGCGTGGTGATTTCGGCGTAGAAGAGGAACCAGTGGTTTTACATTTGATATGTAGCTGTTTTTTTTAAAACGCTAGTTTGTATGACTGTAATGAAATAAGACATATACTTTCGAGGAAATAAAATATAGATATCATTTGTGTATGATTTATATACAATAGTTATAACGTTTTAAAGAAAAATTTTCTGACCCATTTTCTAGCATAGATCCAATTAATCCCAAAGATAGTTGAGTTAAAGCCCTGATCCCCACAACAGGTGGTATCAGAGCAGTAGGTTCTGTAGACTGGAATAGAAGCGAATGGGCGGGGTAGATCGAGACGTCTTCCTTACTTTGATGATGCTAGCTAGCATGCTATTAATTGTATATTGATTTTCATATGTTCTGTATGAAAGCATGTTTCTTGCGGTAATACACGTTTACTTGGTTATCCGGTTGATTGCGACATGTATTAAGAATAAAATGAATCAGACCCGATTCTGGATCAGAGGTATATGATCAGAGGAGGACTGAGACAGATTGTATAGATTGTGTGCTAATCCGTTTGATAATCAGATATTCCTCCTCGAAGAGCAGCAATGCTTGTGCGTCCGGTACCAGAACAGGGCAGTACTTCTATTGATCCGATGGATGTTACTGCAACACCGATGGAGACACTACTGAAATGATTGGAATCCTTCAACCGCCGACACTGAAAGGTACTGAGAGTGCTATTGATTGCGAAAGTTGGTTAGATGACATCGAGATGTTATTTTAGTCCCTTGACTATACCGATGAGCGTCGAGTGAAGTTAATTGGCCATCAACTGCATGAAGTCGCAAAGAATTGGTGGTCCACCACAAAGATAGCGTTGGAGCATCGTGGCACAGAGATCACTTGGAAGGTCTTTAAAGCAGAGTTCTATCAACGCTTCTTTCTTGTGTCCTACAGAAAGGATAAAGGTGCCGAGTTTTCCAATCTTATGACAGGGACAGCTGAACATCGAAGAATATGTGGCAAAGTTTTCGACATTTCTCTGATTTGCTCCTCACGTTGCAGAGAATGACGAGGCCATTGCAGATCAGTTTATCAATGTCTTGAATCATGATATCTTTACCTTGGTGAATACCGGCAGACCGAACAACTTTGCAGATGCCTTGAACCGAGTCAAGGGAGCGGAAGCGGGCCTGATTAAGCAAAGAGGACTTTTGTATGCTGTTCCGATTCCAAGACCACCGCAGCCCTCTTTTCAACCACCTCCCAGATTCGAGAGTAGTGGTAGTAGCAGTGGCAAGAAAGATCAACTGAAAGCCTGAGGAAAACAGTTCAAGAAGTCAGGTAGCAGTTCATCGAGCTCTAGTGGGTCACGACAGAGGGGTCCTGGTAAGAGTTCAAATTATACAGGGGTGTATTGCAGTACTTGTGGAGGCAGACATCCTACAGATCAGTGTCAGGGAGTGGTTGGGCGATGCAATATATGCAGACAGCAGGGACATTTCGCCAGAGTCTGTCCATAGAGAGGGTCACAGCGATATCAGGGTGCAGGATCATCTGCATCAGTACCTCAGCCTGAGAAGCAAGTATCATCTGTCCATTCCTTCCAGGCGCCACCTGCACAATCCCAATCGAGGCCAGGAGGAAGCCAGACTGTGAGCCAACCTCTTAGACAGCAGGCTCGAGTATTTGCACTGACAGAAGAGCAGACCAAGATGCACCAGATGATGTGATCGCAGGTAATTAACTATTTTCTTTGCGGTTATCCTGCTTATGTATTGATAGATAGGGGTGCATCTCATACATTAATTTCAGAGCGCTTTGCATTGATGCATGCTTTGCCTGTTGAATCATTATCTAATGTAGTATCTATTTCTTCTCCTTTGAGAGTGGTTTGATATCAGTGACATCGGTTAGACATTGCATGCTACAGTTTGAGTGTAATGAAATTGAGTTATACTGTGTTGTGCTTGGGTTGTCTGATTTTGACTGTATTGTCGGTATCGATATGTTAACCAAGTAAAGAGCCACTGTAGATTTTGTTCAGAAAATTGTCAGATTCAGACCAGATATGGCTGATGATTGGAAATTCTATGGTAAGGGTTCCAGAGCTCGGATTCCCTTGATATCTATGTTGTCTATGAGTCGATTGTTGCAGAAAGGAGCAGAGGGGTTCCTTATATATTCAGTAGATCTACTGAAATTGAGCCCATAATTGGCAGATCTGCCAGTAGTGTGTGAATTTGCTAATGTATTCCCCGATGAAATTCCAGGGTTACCTCCAGCCCGAGAGGTAGATTTCAGTATTGAACTCATACCAGGTACCATTATTATATCCAGAGCTCTCTATAGAATGGCACCCATTGAGCTGAAAGAATTGAAAGAACAGCTCGAAGAATTACTGGCCAAGGGTTACATCAGACCGAGTGTATCTCCTTGGGGTGCTCCAGTACTGTTTTTCCGGAATAAAGATGGTTCGATGAGACTTTGCATCGATTATCGACAACTGAATAAGGCAACGGTAAAGAACAAATACCCATTGCCACGTATCGACGATTTATTTGATCAGTTGCAGGGTTCTTTTGTATATTCCAAGATCGATATGAGATCTGGATATCACCAGCTGAGGGTCAGAGATTTTGATATACCGAAAATAGCGTTTAGAGCCAGGTATGGACATTACAAATTTGTTGTCATGCCATTTGGTTTAACGAATGCTCCAGCTGTATTTATGGGCCTGATGAACCATATCTTCCAGAAGTACCTTGACGATTTTGTGATTATATTCATTGATAACATTATGATATATTCAAAGAATAGGACTGATCATGCTAATCATTTGAGAACTGTGTTGAAAACTTTGAGAGCAGAAAAATTATACGCCAAACTGTCGAAGTGTGAGTTCTGGCTGAAGCAAGTTGTGTTTCTGGGGCATATTGTATCGGGAGAGGGTATTGCTGTTGACCCTAGCAAAGTTGAGGCTGTGATCAATTGGCCTAGACCGACATCAGTGCCAGAGATACGCAGTTTCATGGGTTTGGCAGGCTATTACAGACGATTTATCAAAGATTTTTCCAGTATCGCAAAGCCAATTATGCAGCTAACTTAGAAGAATGCTCCATTTATTTGGTCAGAGGCTTGTGAGCCCAGTTTCCTGGAGTTGAAAAAAAGGTTAACCAGTGCTCCAGTGTTGACTATCCCTTCAGGTACTGGTGATTTCGTTGTATACTGTGATGCATCTCACATAGGGCTAGGATGTGTTCTGATGCAGCGAGGACATGTAGTTGCATATGCCTCGAGATAGCTGAAGCCACACGAGACTCGTCACCCAATTCATGATCTTGAATTGGCGGTCATTGTATTTGCTTTGAAGATATGGCGACACTATCTTTATGGCGAAAAATTTGAAATCTATTCTGATCACAAGAGCTTGAAATACTTGTTTTCGCAGTCAGAGTTGAATATGAGACATCGTAGATGGCTCGATTTATTGAAGGATTTTGATTGTGAAATCAAGTACTATCCAGAGAAGTCTAATGCAGCAGCAGATGCCTTGAGTCGAAAGGTATGTGCCCTATCCTTATCGACAATAGGTATTTCGAATTTGATTGAAGATTGTTGTTCGTATGGATTAGCATTTGACACCGATAGTAGACCATTGCGACTTGCTACGATTCAAATAGAACCAGAATTGATTGTTCGCATTAAAGAAGCACAGAAAAATGATCTGAATGTTCAGAAGTCGATTGAGATGGTCAGATCAGGACATCATTCAGAGTATCAGGTGCATGATCATGTTTTGTATGTGAATGACCGGTCTTGTAGTGCCTAGATGTCTCAGATGTAAAACAACAGATATTGTCAGAAGCACACTGTAGTCGGTTCAGTGTTTATCCTGGTGGCAGAAAGATGTACAATGATCTGAAGAAACACTTTTGGTGGAAAAAGATGAAATAAGACATTGCAGAGTTTGTGTCTAAGTGTTTTAATTGCCAACAGGTGAAGGCCGAGAGAAAGAAACCCGGAGGTTTACTTCAGAGTTTATCTATTCTTGAATGGAAATGAGATCACATTTCCATGGATTTTGTTACGAAGTTACCACGATCATCCCGGGGCTGTGATGCGATTTGGGCCGTGATTGAAAGATTGACAAATCAGCATGCTTCATTCCGTACCGACATGATCAACTGGACAGAGATATATGTCAGAGAGGTGGTCAGATTGCATGGTGTGTCGAAATCTATCGTATCAGATCGTGATCCCCGATTCACTTCACATTTCTGGCACAGTTTACAGCAGGCTTTAGGTACGACATTGCACCTGAGTACTGCATAACATCCTCAGACCGATGGACAGTCAGAGCAGACTATCCAGAAACTAGAGGATATGCTGAGAGCTGTAGTGCTAGATTTTTGTACTAGTTGGCAAGATTCACTACCACTTTGTGAATTCTCATACAACAACAGTTATCAAACAAGCATCGAGATGGCACCGTTTGAAGCATTATATGGCAAGAAGTGCAGATCTCCTCTGTATTGGGATGATATATCTGAAATACCAGAACTTGGGCCTGATATGATCCGAGAGATGACTGAGAAAGTGAAACTAATTCAGATGAGAATGAAGACAGCTTAGGATAGACAAGCCAAGTATGCGAATGTTAGACGTAGACCGTTAGTGTTTGAACAAGGAGACATAGTATTTTTGAAGATTTCTCCTTTCAGAGGTATTGTCAGATTTGGTAAACGTGGGAAGTTGTCTCCTAGATACATCGGTCCATACGAGATTCTTGAGAATATTGGTGATCATGCATATCGACTTGCTCTTCCTCCTTCTCTATCCGAGATACATGATGTTTTTCATGTATCAATGTTGCGGAAGTATATCCCTGATGATTCACACATTATTCATCCCGATGAAGCAGAACTAGACAACACTCTGAGTTATATAGAAAAACCGATTCAGTTGATCGGAAGGAAAAACAGCTCAGAACAAAGACTATTCAGTTGGTGAAGATTCAGTGGAGTCGTCATGGCATCGAAGAAGCTACCTGGGAGACAGAGTCAAATATGAGACAAAGATTCCCAGAGTTATTTCACTGATGTAAGTCTTCTATATAGCCTTTTCTGTTATACCTTCTTATTGATATGATTTAATTGCATGTGATTTCGAGGACGAAATCATATCTTAGGGGGGAATAAATGTAAGGCCCAAGAATGTGATTATTGTAATCTGAAATGAATTGTGGATAATTGATGCACTTATAGAAAGAACGGATCAGATCGGGAAAGCCGAAAATAAAATAAAATTATGTGCGAGGATAAGACATCGCACATATGCACGACCCCACCAGACGCATATGTGCGAGGCAGGCAGAGCACCTCGCGCATATGCGCGACATGAATCCGCGCATGTGCGCGAGGGTACCCGAGAGTTGTGAAGAATGGAAAAGGGCCTCGCGCATAGGCGCCAAGTGAGGGTGCGCATATGCACGAGTCACCGTGATGCTACACGCCGAGACATTATGTCTCGCGCATATGCGCCGAAGAGGGTCGCGCATATGCGCGAGACGTGTTTAGCAAAGGATGAGCCACTTGCCCCTTGCATGCATTGATATATAAAGAATTGAATCCTCATTTCCTTCATTCAGACTTCCAGGAAAAAGAACCGAGGGCCTTAGAATCTCTCAAGTTTCATCATAGCTTAGATTTTGAATTGTGAAAGATCTAGCCGTCCGATTATCGATCCGAGTTGAGATTCTTACTCCTCTCGACAAGAGCTTTGAAAGGGTATATATATTTATTACTTTCCAGCATGTTTTGATATTTATGTGTGGGAGAAATCAATATATGCTTGATAATATATGTTGTTGAGATGATGGGGTACATATATTTGACAACTGATCGAAGAACGGATATGATATGTTATTTTGTTCATTAGTTGAAAAGGATTATGCAGAGTTGCAAGATTATCATGTGTTATAATGAGGATTATGAGCTATTGTTATTGATTATTGATGTTTGAGTTGACTGGTATCACGAGATTACGCCGTTATGCCGTCGAGATGCACCGAGATTGAATATTGATCCGTATGTATATTTCCTTAAGTTAGAGTTTGATATGGTAAATTTTATTCATGTCATTTCAGATTTGTACTGACAGATTGGATATCGAGCTTGCAAGACTTCGACTTGTTCAAACCGAGACTACGACAAGAAAGGTATAATTCAATGTTGATTCGGGAAGACACAACTCGAATTAGATCCAATTTGAGTTTCCCAATATCACATACTAGATTGTTTATAATTTGATATGGTTATGTCTTGTCTCTGGAGTTATAACAATGCACATGAGATAGGTGAGTCGTTGGCATATATGCCAAGATACCGGATGTTCGGTGGTGTCGATGTGCGTAGGAGAAGATCGACTCCTATTGTAGATATTCGATACAGAGAGGGCCGAAGTCCGGGAATAAGACGTACCGCCACTCCGATTGGGAGAGTAGGTGGGAGATTATTTCGTCTTATTCACATCGGGATCCCTAGACTTAGATATGAGTTGAGTCAAAGAATAAGAGTCGAAGAGTTTTATCTGTATTCACTAATGTGTCATAAATACTGATTCACGTGTTATGATTTTGTATTTAGTTGCATGATATGCATGTATACATGTTTTATACTGAGATTTGTTCTCACCGGAGTATCCGGCTGTTGTTGTGTCTGTATGTGTGCATGACAACAGGTGGGACAGGATCAGGGTCAAGGACAGCGTGACTGAGACTGGATAGCGTGGTGATTTCGGGCGTAGAAGAGGAACTAGTGGTTTTACATTTGATATGTAGCTTTTTTAAAAAAAAAACGCTAGTTTGTATGACTGTAATGAAATATGGCATATACTTACTTTCGAAGAAATAAAATAGAGATATCATTTGTGTATGATTTATATACAATAGTTACAATGTTTAAAAGAAAAATTTTCTAACCCATTTTCTAGCAAAGATTCAATTAATCCCAAAGATAGTTGAGTTAGAGCCCGGATCCTCACAGAGAACATGAATACCGGAGAAGGAGGATGTGATCTCTGGTTCAGCGATCTTAATCCCTTCAAGTTTTGTTGCTTTAATTGCGGGGATCAGAGGAGAAAGCAACTGTGCAGAAAGATGCTTGATCTTCTTGATTTTTTCAAATTTAGGCTTTTCTGACCATTTCTTCTTAAAGACTTTCGTGACTGGTACATCATCCTTCGATTCTTCTTTCTGTTAGTGCCGTTGGGAGGCACATCCATCTTATTTTGCTTAACAAATTCAATTCCATTCTCTATTTTGACAAAGACTATCTCTTCATCGGTTGGAAGATTTTTCTATATAAAATTTTCGACCGTTGTCCAGTTGTCTTTCCAAGTTCAACGATATCCACTGGTTGGACTTTTTTCCAAATTAGTAGATGGAAAATTTGAACTGTAAATCCTTGAGACTGATTCTCTTTATTTATCATGGCAACAAGTGTTTTGAACAAGACATCAGACCAGTTGATTTTAAGATTTGATGCAATGGTGGCCATGAAAAAGAACTTTTCCAGAGTGAATTTTCCATATGCACTAGCCTTGGCGAGAATCCCCTTTGTCATTACATCAGCCAACAATCTGAATTCAATTTCCAGATCCCGTTTCTGGAAAGTTGGAGAAGAGATCGGAGAGTTAGAGAAAGAGAAGTTAATTCTCCAAAGCTCAATGTTGCCCTCTGGAAGAGTAGTAAAGTCGGTAATCTAGCAACTGGTAGTAAATCTGCAAGATAATCTTTTCAAGATAAGTTTGAATGATAAAATCCGCAATACAATCTTTTCAAACAAAAATCTTAGAGTCATCAAGTCCAAGGATAGTAAATGATTGTAATAGAGTAAAAATGATATTGCAAAGTTCATGTGAGTATATCCGGTTCAGGGAAGAACAAATCAGTCAATGTGGAGGATTGTCAATGGAGGGATTTTTAAAATTTGAAAAATTTCAGACGGCGGTATAATGAGTTATTTCAAATTTTAAGAAGATAATTGTCACGTCATGTAGGGCAATCAGAGAGTTGTGTGATTTTTTACGCAATGACGTGGAGAAACGTGCTCGGTACATAAAAACGATCCGGTTGCTTTAATGTGATTAGTGGGTAAGCGGTTGAGTCACATAATAAAAATAGGTAGTCCATTTTTCAACAGCAACGGTTGAAAACACGTTTCTTTTAACCGATTAATTTATTGACTTAACGGATATTTTCCCCTCAATACATGCATAAATATGGTTAAATGAGCTTATCCTTGGAAAATGAACCGTCGAAGATTAACAGAGATCTCTACATATTCTCTTGTCAATGAGTCATAATGATGATCACGACCCTTTCATATGGTTTGAGTCTATAAGTACGAGCAAACCAGTTAGTCAAGACATCACTGAAAACTTTTAAGAGCAGATAATATAATATTAAGGCAAGATCAATGGACAAGGCAATCAGTTCAAGAGAACCAGACATGGAGGAGGAGTTCCTGGAGTCAATAGTGGCAGCTCAGATGAAGCTAGAGGACAACATTCTAGAGAAAACGTTGTCCAGCTAGAGAAAATTCCAGGAGTTCCAGTCCTTTCTTCAAGGAGTGCCTGTTTCCGCAAGGAAACTTGTGGCACGGGAAAGGAAGTATTGGCGGCACCTCGGTGTCGCCCATGCTGCTGACATATTTTATAATGAAGGTGTCTATCTCCTGATACTCCTCAAGGAGCAGAAGGTTCTGAGAATGATTGCCTTCATAGAAGATTTTCTGAAGACATTCACCGGCGGGATAAGTTTATGAATGTGCTGCTGGAGGGAGGTTGTCGATAGGGAAATAGCCACTGTAAAATCCCAATATTATCAAT